>NC_134890.1:4123409-4125909 GCF_041734735.1 Babylonia areolata
CTGTCTGCCTCTCTATCTCTGTGTCTCTGTCTGTCTTTGTGTCGCTGTCTGTCTCTGTCTATGTATGGCTGTCTCTGTCTGTCTCTCTGTCTGTCTCTGTCGCTGTCTGTCTCTGTCTCTGTCTGCCTGTCTCTATCTATCTCTGTCGCTGTCTGTCTCTGCGATATTGGTTTCGATTACTGAAGCAGCCTGAACAATTATTTTCCAAGAGAGCTTATAAAATGTTGGTAAAAATGCATGAAAATGGTACTGTCACTTGGGCGACCAAAGTTCAAAATGTTCTGTGTGAAACTGGATTTGAGCAAGTGTGGTTGTTTGGATGTAGGCATGAGAGACCATTTTTCAAAGAACTTAGAGAAAGACTGTACAACTCATTTTGCTATCGTTGTCATGACCACTTAGAAAATAGTGTAAGATACTCGGTATATAAACAATACAAGACTTGTTTTGGAAGAGAGAAATACGTGGATGTTTTATGGATGAACACATATCGTAACACCCTCGCTCAGTTTAGGATGGGAGTATCACAAATTAATGTTCACTAATACCGTTATTCAAGGAATCAAGAAAACTGGAATTGTCCATTTTGTAGTAACTCACTTGAAACCGAAATTCACTTCACTTTTGAGTGCCCTAAGTATGAAGACTTAAGATCTAAGTATCTACAGAATATTGTCAATTTCGAAATTCATAATCTGGAATTTGTGAGAGTTCCAGAAGAGGGTATTTTTGTTTTTGCGAAGTTTCTTTTCCATGCCTTTAAGCTTAGATCCCAGATCTTGAATGCAGTCCAAAATATACAAATGGTTTTTTTTTTTTTTCGTTTTTTCCTCGTGTACATAATAATATATCTGTCGACTGTGAACCCCCAATAAAAGGGGCTGTGTGGCCTATTCAATAAACTAGTGTCAGTGTCAGTGTCTGTTGCTGTCTGTCTCTGTCTGTCTCTGTGTCGCTGTCTGTTTCTGTCTTTGTCTGCCTCTGTCTGTTTCTCTCTCTCTGTGTCGTTGTCTCTCTCTGTCTCTATCTGCCTCTCTGTCTCTCTGTCTGTCTCTGTCTCTATCTGCCTATCTCTGTCTGTCTCTGTCTCAGTCTGTCTCTGTCTGTCTGTCTCTGTCTGTCTCTCTGTCCGTCTCCCTGTCTGTCTCTTTGTCTGTCTCTGTCTCTGTGTCTGTCTGGGTCTCTGTCTGGGTCTCTCTGTGTGTATCTATCTGTCTCTATGTCTGTGTCTGTCTCTGTCTGTCTGTCTCTCTCTGTGTCTTTCTGTCTGTCTCTCTGTCTGCCTCTATCTCTGTGTCTCTGTCTGTGTCTCTGTCTGTCGCTGTCTGTCTATGTCTGTCTCTGTCTGGCTATCTCTGTCTGTCTCTGTCGCTGTCGCCCTCTCTATCAATGTTACCGCCCGGCTGGTATGGGAGAGGAACCACGTTTTTTTTGTGTGTGACAATTGTTCCAGTCGAGAGAGGGACCAGACGCTCTAAAAAAAAAAAAATCATCATGGGGGGTGCGTTTCATGTCTTCAGTGTTGGGAGGGACTGGTTGAAAAGTTCCAGACGTGTTTTTGTTTGTTCTTGTTCCTGCTGCTGCTGCTTTTGTTTGTTATGTTTTATTATGTTGTTTTAGTGCTGCACGTGTCAGGTGATGTGATTAGGAGCTGTGGTCTGGTCCTGTTTTCGCTTCTCTGCTCTGATGGCCGTGTCGTTGTGTGGTGTGGGTTTTGTGTGTTGTTTAGTTTTTTTCTCTCCCCTTTTCTCACAATCCACGTTTTCTTTGCCGCTTGTCTCTTCCTCATTTTCTGTTCTCCCTCATTGTTGTTCATTTAAAGATTGTTGTTTTTTTTATTTCTTTTGTTTATCTATTTTCTGTTGATTATAAACTCCCTCTCTCTCCCTCCCTTTCTCTCTCTCTCACTCCCTCTCCCCCCTCTCTTTCTCCCTCCCTCTCTCTCTTTCTCCCTCCCTCTCTCTCCCTCTCTCTCCCCCTCTCTCTTTCTCCCTCCCTCTCCCTCCCTCTCTCCCCCTCCCTCTCTTTCTCCCTCCCTCTCTCTCCCTCCCTCTCTCTCTCTCTCTACCTCTGTCTCTCCCCCCTCTCTCTCTTTCTCCCTCCCTCTCCCTCCCTCTCTCCCCCTCTCACTCTCTCTCCCTCCATCTCCCTCTCTCTCTCCCCCTCTCTCTCTTTCTCCATCCCTCTCCCTCCGTCTCTCCCCCCTCTCTCTCTCTCCCTCTCTCTTTCTCCCTCCCTCTCTCTCCCTCTCTCTCTCCTCCCTCTCTTTCTCCCTCCCTCTCTCTCCCTCTCTCTCTCCCTCTCTCTCTCTCCCTCCCTCTCCCTCCCTCTCTCTCTTTCTCTCTCTGTCTGCCTCTGTCTCATCCTTTCTCCTTTGTTTTTTTTTCTGTTTCTATTACTCTCTGTGTTTGTCTATCCTTTGTTCCTCTTTCTTTGCTTCCTGTTTTGTCTGTCTCTCTGTCTTTATGTTTGTGGTTGTGTTTCTCTCTCTCTCTTTCCC
>NC_134890.1:4133409-4145909 GCF_041734735.1 Babylonia areolata
ACAACAACAAAAATAGGGTGACGGAAGAGAGAGAGAGAGACAGAGAGAGACAGAGAGAGTGAGAGAGAGAGAAAGAGTGAGAGAGAGGGAGAAAGAGTGAGAGAGAGAGAGAGTGAGAGAGAGAGAAAGAGAGAGAGACACAGAGAGAGTGAGAGAGAGGGAGAAAGAGTGAGAGAGAGGGAGAGGGGGAGAGTGAGAGTGACAGAGAGTGCGAGAGAGAGAAAGAGTGAGAGAGAGAGAGAGAGAGGGAAAAAGAGAGTGAGAGAGAGGGAGAGAGAGATTGAGAGAGAGAGTGTGTGTGTGAGAGAGAGGGAGAGAGGCACAGAGAGAGAGAGCGAGTGAGAGTGAGAGAGACACACAGAGAGAGAAAGAGAGGGAGAGGGGGAGAGACAGTGTGTGTGAGAGAGAGAGAGAAAAAAAAATACAATGAAAAAATGACAACCTAAGAATAAAGAGACGGACATGCAGACAGAGGTATGTTCAAAACAGCACAAGAAAAGGTGGAGAGAGAGAGAGAGAGAGGAGAGAGAGAGAAGAAAAAAAAGAGAGAGAGGGAATGAGTATGTGTATGCGTGTGTGTGTTTGTGTGAGTGTGTGTGTGTGTGTCTGTCTGTCTTTCTGTCTGTCTGTCTGGCTGTCTGTCTGTCTGTGAATGACACTCAGACAATTGGAGAAAGACTGTACCAACATGAACACCTTCGTTAGAAAAAGAAACAAAAGAAAGATAACATGATGCAGAAAGACAAATGCACACACAAAAACAATCTGAAATGGAAAAAAAAAAAGAGAATGACTTCATGAACTTGATAGCCTTGGAGACAGGCAGGCATGACAGACAAACAAACAAGAAGACAGACAAACAGACAGACAGACGGACAGAGACAGATTCATGGCCACACTTCAAAGCTTGGCCATGGAGATAGAGACAAGCCGAACACCTATTTAGGAAAATGGTCAGGAACAGAGCCTGCGATGTTAGAGTAAATTGCAATCCGGCGAACGAAGCTTGCCGGTGCATTGCCTGCAAATGACTCCCTCCACCGTTTTGTCCCCCCCACCGGTGTCTGCCCCTGAATCACTGCCCCTTGGACTTATTTCAGGCCAGGTATTTTTTTGGGGGGGTAGATTTTTTAGATTTTTTTTTTTTTTTTTTACTCTGTGTCCGACTCCAGTTCCAACTCATTATTTTAATGTCGCTATTTTACACACACACACACACACACACACACACACACACACACACACACCACACACACACACACACACACACACACACACACACACACACACACACACACACACACACATACGCACGCACGCACGCACAAATAAAATAAAATAATATTAATAAAATAATAAGATAAATACATAACACTATTTTTAAATCACGACAGATCTCAAAGGGAGTGTCGTTGGACAGAACTAGAATGTCTCAGAGGTTGTTTCGTTTATTTTTTTCGGTTCTTGGGTTTGTTTGTTCTTGTTTTGTTTTGTTTTGTTGTTGTTGATGTTGTTTTGTTTGTTGTTGTTGTTTTGTTGTTGTTGTTTTTGTTTGTTTTTTTTGTTGTCGTTTGTTTGTTTGTTTGTTTTTTGGGGGGTGGATGAGGGGCTGACCCTTAATGCATTCTACTCGTGTTCGTGCGGGATTAATCGGGTATTATACCTAAATGCAGAATGGAGTGGGAAAAGATACCAACCAACACTGACTGACCATATAGAGCTTCAGGATTCAGGACTGGGGCGTGTCACCTATTTTCAGCCAGTCAGCCAAACCAGTTCAATGCCCCCATAAAAACACAAGTCAAACTGGTTTGTGGGAGGCAGGACGGTGTGAGAAAGCATTAACATGAAATGACAGTTTCACATTCATGAAATCGTAAAAAGCTACATCACACTCAAAACTGAAGAAATAATATCACGACACTTAAAACCACACATTAGTTCTTTCTCGCAAACTCTCCCAACCTCTCCTCCTCCACCCCAGATCGCCGCCTCCCCCACCCACCCACCACCCACTACCACCACTGTAAACACCCACACGCACGTGTCACATTCCTTACAATCTCTTGTAACTACTGCCGAATGTAGCCGAGTGCTCAGCTGGCTACGATAACCACAGTTCAACTAACAGCACATGCCATGAAGCGGTGACAGTTTTATTACAGTGATGGTGTCCAACCTGTTGACCTGTTAATGAAATTCGTGCGGCGTGACGCTGTTCAAATTTGAATGAAAGCTGTTAGGTCAGATTCACCGGTGTTGTATTTGTATTTGTATTTCTTTGCCACAACAAATTTATCTGTGTGAAATTCGGGTTGCTCTCCCCAGGGAGAGCACTTCGCTGCACTACAGCGCCACACTTTTTATGTATTTTTTCCTGCGTGTAGTTTTATTTGTTTTTCCTATCCATGTGGATATTTTCAACAGAATTTTGCCAGGAACAACCCTTTTGTTGCCATGGGTTCTTTTACATGCGCTAAGTGCATGCTAGCACACGGGACGTCAGTTTATCGTCTCATCAGAATGACTAGCGTCCAGACCACCACTCAAGGTCTAGTTGAGGGGTAGAAAATATGGGCGGCTGAGCCGTGATTCGAACCAGCGCGCTCAGATTCTCTCGCTTCCTAGGCGGACGCGTTACCTCTAGGCCATCACTCCACTTGTGCTTGTGTCCACACGCCTAGCTGTCGCACACCGTCAGCTGTCTAACATTCTACTGCACTGTTTTCTTGTCTTCCTCTTCTCTTCTTCCTATATTGTAAAAATAAAACAATTGAAAACTCTTTTTGTGACTGGCCTCTCTATGCCCCTGGCCTGTGTGAAGGGCTTTCTATGCTTTCTCTCTTAATCCCGTAAATTCAGTAATTCAGTAATACTTTTTTTTTATCCCCTTTGGCTTTACAAACCACTCGGGCACAGTTACACTACAAGTCCAGACAGTTAACTCTTTGAAAAAATAATGAACGGATATTTCTGGACAAAACGCATAGTTTTCACCAATGATTTCTGCTTTCTTATCAATGAAGTTGTTTTGTTTGTTGTTGTTTTTTGGTTTGTTTGTTTTTTTTGGTGTGTTTTTTACGTGTGTGGAGTCATATGAGGGCAAGGGTTGCAGCCTCCCTGCGCAAACTTTCCACTAGGGTCGGTTCAGACCTTCAGAATGACCCATGGGGTAAACTTGGGTGTAGGTTCATTCTTGGGCATTACACCGGTAGCGAGATTGCTGAAGAAGCAACAAGAAGACGAAGCACTCACTTTCCCCCGGTTCCTCGCAGATTGTTAGCAGGCGGGCTGATTGGGAAGAGAGCTGACAGCCTGTCCCTATATTATCCCCAAAGTAATGCTGGCGGAAGTCTTATGTATGGAACTCCGAAGTCGTAGGATGCGGAATTTATAGTATCAAGTGGTGATTGTCACACTTCAAGGCTGTCCTTCGTTGCAAGGAGAGAGAGAGAGGGAGAGGCGTGGTGGGGGGGGGGGGAGTGGATGAGAGAGATGGAGGAAGAACGACAGTACGCATAAGAGGGAAAGATTTCTCAAGGAGGCGTCAGACAAATCCATATACGCTACACCACATCTGCCAGGCAGATGCCTGACCAGCAGCATAACTCAACGAGCTTAGTCAGGCCTTGAGCGCATGTGTATGTACTTGGGTACAGAAATGATTTCTGCCACAGAATTTTGCCAAAGGACAACACTCTCGTTGCCATGGGTTATATTCCAGTGCCCCAAGTGCGTGCTGCACACGGGACCTCGGTTTATCGTCTCATCCGAAAGACTGGACGCCCAGTTTGATTGTCCAGTCCGACTTGAGAGAAAGGGCGTTAAAGGGATTCGAACCCAGATTCCCAAGGACTTTGTATTGGCAGATGCACGTCTAAACCATTCTGCCACCTTCATGGAGACAGACACAGACAACAGATAGAGAAACAAAGACAGAGAGACAGACAGAGGAGAGAGTAAATGACGAAAATGAAGAATAAAATCAGGGCGAAACAAATGACCCATTACTTTCTCCATTGATAATGAGTTCGAAAGTGTAGAACATAGCACAAATCAGCAAATGTGTTCTGAATACTGACAAATTATACAGACGGACAAACAACTACACTGGTAATGACGGAAAGAAAGAAAGGGAGAAAGAAGGAAAGAAGGAAGCAAGGAAAGGAAGAAAGAGAGAAAAGAAAAGAAAGAAATTACGCAACCCAGCCAGAACACAAACCCTGTCTGCTGTTTAGAAATGAATTCATGTCAGACGGATTGCAGCTGGGCTTCACTTTGAAAACTGACTGGGATCTAAGGAAATGCCTTTACTCAACACAATTAATGGCTTCCAGACTTCAAGACGCTCTCTGGAGTTAACTCTGGGTTAAGAGACTGTCTCCCCTTTTCGTTTCCTTTGTCTGCAAGCCTAGTCGATATCTCTTGTGCTTAGAATGTCATCATTTAGGATACTCAGCACAAAGCAGACTTCTTCTGTTGTTTTTTTTCAAGGAATTCGAGTGTATGTGGTTTCGTCTCCATCTTAACATTTATATGTATAGTATTGGTATATTGATAATACCGATGATAATGATACTGCTACAACTATTACTACTGCTGCTACTGCTGCTGCTGCTACTAATTCTTCTACTGCTATTGCTACTACTACTTCTGCTCCTGCTGCTGCTGCTGCTGCTGCTGCTACTACTACTACTACTACTACTATGAATGAGAAGAAGAAGAAGATGGATTGATTGATAGATTGATTGATTGAATCTTTTAATGGATGACGAATTAGGCACAGTAAGGGTCCTTTTACAATTCTGCCCATTTAACGGCACAAAACATTAAACACAAAGAAATAAAACGAAACAAGATAAAACAAGAGAGGCAAGGCCTTCAAGACTCACTTGTGATAAATTAAGTCCCTTAGCATTAATTACAGAGTAATTTCCCTTTTTTACTATCTGCACCAAAACGTTTGCAAAATAAATAAAAATTCCATGCTTAGCAAAAGAAGTTCCTGTTTGAACAAAAAATGATAATAATGACTCCTCTTGTTGTTGTGTCAGAATAAGAGGTCAAAGTGCCAAGTTTAGAGAATACAAAAAAATATAAATATAACAGTAAATGCAGTTTGCATATAATTAGGCTTCTTTTTTATGTTTTGTGCCCATCCCAGAGGTGCAATATTGTATTAAACCAGATGACTGGAAAGAACTGAATTTTTCCTATTTTTATGCCAAATTTGGTGTCAACTGACAAAGCATTGGCAGAGAAAATGTCAATGTTAAAGTTTACCACGGACACACAGACACACAAACACACACACACACACACACAGACAACCGAACACCGGGTTAAAACATAGACTCACTTTGTTTACACAAGTGAGTCAAAAATAAGAAGAACGACAGATGAGCTGGAAAAGTCCACTAACAATAGCAAAGCAATGAAAATAACAGTTGTTACATTATCACGTACGTATGTGTGTGCGTACACATACACAGACACAGATACACACACACACACACACACACATTTTCATGAATGTTCATGTTCCGAAAGTGAAGTGTTTAAATGAATGTGCTTTGTGTGTTTGATGTTCTATGCACTCGGCGAGGAAGTTAGCAGAATGTTGAAGACGCTCATCAGCCAACATAGAGTCTGTGTGGGTCTGGGTTCGAATCCAGCTCTCGCCCTTTCTCCCAAGTTTGGCAGGAAAATCAAACTGAGTGTCTTGTCGTTTGTACAAGACGAGTAACCGAGGTCACTTGTGCAACAAGCACTTGGCGTTCTGAAAAAGAACCCATGACAAAAACAAAATCATCATGCACGAAAATATTACATGTCTGTATGAGTACATATGTGTGCGCGTGACTACGCAGGTAGGCAGCCTGTTGTGAAGTTTAATGAGTAGTGTTTGTAATGCGCTTTGAGCTTGGTCTTTGACCGAGAATACACGCTATATAAGTATTCATATCATCATCATCATCATCATATCATTTGGTGAATCGCCTCTCGTGGTTGTAAACGTATGCGTCACCGATAATATGATTGACACATTATGTCTCCAACGACATTTCGTCACGCATGTTGTCTGGACGAAAGAAAAGTCGCATGGATATTACGAGTGCTGCCATGTTTCGATCAGGCGTTCAGACATTTACACTTAGCTTTTTGAGCCGATACATTATCAGGTTGGTTGCACACGAAAATGGGTCTGTCTGACCAACATTAACAGCAGGTAGTGCTTGGCCAGCTTCTTGGGAGACTTACATGATTGGTTGAACACGAATGCAAGGCCCAAGTTGCACAGAAAAAGAAATCACAAAACCATTCGGGTTCTGCTTTTCGAAGTCGAACAGCGTGTGGAGTGGTGAATAGGACATACCACGCTTCTGCTTGAAGAAGGATGTTCTAAGAGAGATCATTCTATGCGAAGAATAAATGTAATGGATACATATATATATATATATATATATATCGCCGCCGCTGATTCAGAATTTATTGTTAGTCGATCAGCCGACGACAAGCATTTTCCATTGCAAGCCTTCATCCGAACATTTTTTTTCTGCTATAATAAGAGCAGTATCATACAGTGGAAGAGCTCAGCATGTCCACAACCGTTTATCACAAAAAAGGGAGGCGATCAATAATGCATTCTTTACGAAAGGGATGAGAATTCTCAAGCCACATATCTGGTTGTTTTTGTTGTTGCTGTTGTTGTTGTTTTGTTGTTGTTGTTTTTTATCAAACGAACAATTGAGCATATACGGACTGAGGCAGATTCACAGACAGATTCCATCAGATTGCCAGGCAGTGCCAAGCAGACCAGACAAGCGAGGACAAAAGTGGTGAACAGGCGCTGTGGATATCCATGTAAATTGCAAGTCTGAGACCAACAGCCACAGAGAAAGAGTGGCAAAAAGACGAACAATACTCATCTTCCCTTCCATGCGGATAGAATACGGTATGGATGGTATGAATTGGTTTTCCGTGGCAGACTGAAATAGAGGTATCATATCATTCAAAGACCTGCTAACCACAGTGAAGGAACGCAAGCTCCGCTGGTATGGACACGTCACACGATCAGACGGCCTAGCCAAGACCATCCTCCAGGGTACCGTACAAGGAAGGAGGAAGAGAGGCAGACAGAGAAAGCGGTGGGAGGACAACATCAAAGAGTGGACGGGCCTGCCATTTGCCACAACTCAAAGGGCCGCTGAGGACCGAGGCAGGTGGCGCGAGCTGACCAGGCAGTCATCCATGGTGCCCCAACGACCCACCCACGGGTCAAGGGATAGATGAAGATGAAGATCATTTTGAATTGTATTTGTAAAGTCTTTATTGAAGAATCGGAAAAAAACCAAACTCAACTCAAAAACCCGATCTGCGTAGTTTTTGTCAGCATGTCAGACAGGAATTACAAGCTGTTGTTTTTGTTGGGTTTTTTTGTTTTTGTTTTTGTTTTTTTTCCTTCTGGGCTTAGCATTTAAAACCCCTTGACTGCCACAAACGTATTACGTACGTGCATAGTAACGTCACTAATGACGTCATCAGAAAAAGAGAAATAGCTCTGGAAGGCTGAAAATTCACAGAGTGCGTCTACAGTGGTATATCTCCAGACTGTTTTCTCAGTTTTAGGGTTATTGTTTTGGATAATGTTTTATGACCTGAAACACCAATTTCTGCGTTTTCCCCCTGGGGTTTTAAGTTAAGCCGGTCGGCTAAATCTTTCATCACAATCCACCATTCTCATTTATTTGGGTTTAACATTGGAGACAAAAGGCTAATACATTCGTCAAGTCCACAATTCCCATTTCTGTTGAAGAGGCTTTCACGTGAAGTTACACCATCAGTCATTGAGTGGTCAATGCTTCACTTTTTTGTCAAAGGAATTCTGTAACTTTGTCGTTCCGATAATTAGAAGAAGAAAGGGAGGAAAGAAGGCGGGGAATAGGAGGAAGGAGGGAGGGAGAGAGAGAGCTGCAAAGAAAGGAAGGAAAACAATAAAAGAAAACACCGGTGTTAATTTCCCAACGTCACATGTGCCGTTACTCTCAACTTCTTATAACAAACAGCACCAACGGCATTGTCCCTCTCCCTCCCTCTCCCACTTCCCTCCCCCCTTTAACCCTCCTCCCTCATGCCCCCCACCCCCTCCTCCCCACTTCGCACCTCCCGTCTCCACCGTATCCTGTCCCGCTGTCTCTCTCCTCCCTCCCCCTCTCTCTCTCTCTCTCTCTCTCGCCACTATCAGTTATCAGTGAACAGTTTTCTGCGACTGGTGCATTTCTTTGACCACCGTGTGTGCGTTTGAATCATTCGTCGGTGTTGCCGTGACGTGTCCTTGACGACTTAACCATGGTATTGCCGACCTCCTCCCCCCCGCCCCCGCCCCCGCCCCCCTGCCCCCGACCCCCACCGACCCCCTGCAAAGACCGCAGGCTGCCAACAGTCTGGCACTTGGTGCAGTCGTGTGTGTTGACTACTTGTTATTTCTCTGAGTCTGAAGGTACCGATGTGTGTGTGTGTGTGTGTGTGGTATGTGTGTGTGTGAGTGTATGTGTGTGTGTGGTATGTGTGTGTGTGTGTGTGTGTGTGTGTGTGTTTGTGTGTGTGTGTGAGGTCAGTTTTCACATGTGATGAGTGTTGATGAGTACCATCGGATTCTGAATGTGTTGACGTGTCTGGTGGGTTTTTTTTTTTTTTATTTGTTTGTTTTTGTTTGTTTTTGTTTTGTTTAGTTTTTTTGTTTTTGGTTGTTGTTGTTTTCTCCTTTTTTTTCTCTTTTTTGTTTTGTTTTTTATTTTGTTTTTTGTGAGGTATGTTTTTACTTGTGATGAATATTGATTTTTAAGTTCTCATTCTGAAGGTATTTTGAATGTATTGGGGTTTTCTGTTTTCTTTGTTGCTGTTGGTTGTTGTTTGTTTGTTTGTTTTGGTGAGGTTAGTTTTTACGTAATGAGTATTGACATGTAAGATCTGATTTTGAGGGTATTTGAAACACTAAATATCTTATTCTTTGAGAGGATAGTCTTTCTCGCTCTCTCCCTCAATGTCTGTGTCGTTCCCCCGCTCTTTCGCTCTTGAGTTGCTTGTTCGCGAACGCATAATATGAATAATTGAATTAACTTTGTCATGTTACTTCATAATTCAGTGCTGCTGTATTTTGTATTCCCTGAGTCTTGATTTGTCTCAATCATTTGGTTGCGTCAAGTTTTTCCTCTTTTTTTTTTTTTTTTTTTTTTCGGTGTTAACAACAGTGAGTGAAATTTACCTTCACTTGACCAGAAAGAAACTCTCTCTCTCTCTCTCTCTCTCTCTCTCTCTCTCTCTCTCTCTCTCTCTCTCTCTCTCTCTGTCTCTCTCTCTCTCTCTCTGTCTCTCTCTCTCGCTGTGTCTCTCTCTCTCTGTCTGTCTCTCTCTCTCTGTCTCTCTCTCTCTCTCTGTGTCTCTCTCTCTCTCTGTCTCTCTCTGTCTCTCTCTGTCTCCCTGTCTCTCTCTCTCTGTCTCTCTCTCTCTGTCTCTCTCTCTCTCTCTGTCTCTCTCTCTGTCTCTCCCTGTCTCCCTGTCTCTCTCTCTCTCTGTCTCTCTCTCTCTGTGTCTCTCTCTGTCTGTCTCTCTCTCTCTCTGTCTCTCTCTCTCTGTCTCTCTCTCTCTCTGTCTCTCTCTCTCTGTCTCTCTCTGTCTCTCTCTCTGTCTCCCTGTCTCTCTCTCTCTGTCTCTCTCTCTCTGTCTCTCTCTCTCTCTCTGTCTCTCTCTCTCTGTCTCTCCCTGTCTCCCTGTCTCTCTGTCTCTCTCTCTCTGTCTCTCTCTCTCTGTCTCTCTCTCTCTGTCTCTCTCTCTCTGTCTGTCTGTCTCTCTCTCTCTCTCTCTCTCTCTCTCTCTCTCTCTCTCTCTCTCTCTCCTTTCTCTTCCATTGTACCGCATACGACGATGAACGAAATAACTGTAGTATGATAAATTCTGTCTTTGGTAATCCGAGTCACAATCATGTTGTCAGTATTCTTTCCAATGATACTGAAGACTCTTTGACAGCTCTAGCTGGATTCATAGCAGAAGCAATGCTTGTGAGAAATAAAGATAATGGAACAAAATGACAACTAATCTAATGATGATCCACATTTAACCGCACGTTTTATGTGTGTATCTGTACGCATGTGAGTGCGTGCATTATTAAGTATGTATTTTGCGCGCTCACGCACGCGCGTGTGTGTGTGTATGTGTGTGTGTGTGTGTGTGTGTGTGTGTGTGTGTTGTGTTAGAACCATCCAAGAAATGCAGCAATATGCTAAATATGATATCCCCCTTGTCCTGAGGGCTGTATTGCTATGTGGACAATGACTTTCCACATTTCACGTCTCTCTCTCTCTCTCTCTCTCTCTCTCTCTCTCTCTCTCTGTCTGTCTGTCTGTCTGTCTGTCTGTCTGTCTCTCTCTCTCTCTCTCTCTCTCTCTCTCTCTCTCTCTCTCTCTCTCTGTATCTTTCTTTCTTTCGCCACGTCCATAAGATTATGTTACCCTTTCCGAGAATTGATTTGTTCAAATCGAGTCTGTCATATTCATGCGGTTTATCTTGGTATAATATATCAGTCATTCACAATGTCCAAACTAGGGTTAATGTATTTCATGAAGGTACTTATGTTATTCATCTGTATTTGACATAATTTGTTTCATTTTATAATGTTACGCTTTTGTGTTTTAATATTTACCCTTTTCGTGATGTGCAGGATGAAAACAAGCCATTTGTGCTTATTCTTTTTTTCCCCCTCAGTGACAAATTTCTCTCTCTCTCTCTCTCTCTCTCTCTCTCTCTCTCTCTCTCCCTCCCCCCTCTCTGTCTCCCTCCCCCCTCTCTCTCCTTCCCTCCATCTCTCTCTCTCCCTCCATCTCTCTCTCTACCTCTTTCTCTCTCTTTCTCTCCTTCCCTCCCTCTCTCTCTCTCCCTCCCCCCTCTCTCTCCCCTCTCTCTCTCCCTCCCCCTCTCTCTTTCCCCCTCTCTCTCTCCCTCCCTCTCTCTCTCTCTCTCTCTCCCTGCCCTTCTCTCTCTCTCTCTCTCTCTCTCTCTCTCTCTCTCTCTCTCTCTCCCTCCCCCTCTCTCTTTCCCCCTCTCTCTCTCCCTCCCCTTCTCTCTCTCTCTCTCTCTCTCTCTCTCTCCCTCCCCCTCTCTCTTTCCCCCTCTCTCTCTCCCTCCCTCTCTCTCTCTCTCTCCCTGCCCTTCTCTCTCTCTCCCTCCCTCTCTCTCTCTCTCCCTCCCCCCCTCTCTCTCTCTCCCTCATCATTCACTTCTGTAATTTGTAAGGTTTTGATTTTGAATGTTGATTCACTGTACCCCCTTCATGAGGGGCCATGGCCTTTATTGAATAAACTATCCGTATCCGTATCCGTATCCTCCCCTTCTCTCTCTCTCTCTCCCTCCCTCCCTCCCTCTCTCTTTCTCCCTCCCCCTCTCTCTCTTTCCCCTCTCTCTCTCCCTCTCCCTCTCTCCCTCTCTCTCTCTCTCTCTCTCTCTCTCTCTTCCCCCCTTCTTCTTCCCCACTCTCCCCCTCCCCACCCCAATCCTTTATCACTCTTTCTTTCTGTCTTTCTCAATTCCCGTTCTGTCCTTCACCAACACTCTCCATCACTGGTAGCCGTGTGACGGGCTCTGACTGGTTCCCCCTGTCTCTGTATTGTTCCTTGAAGGGTAGTCTTTGGGAATCACGTCAGATCTTGTGACGGGGTCGTACTAGCTTATTTTGATTGTGGTTTAATGGGTTTTTCCCTTCCTTTTACTCATTTTCGCTTCTTTAGCTTTATTCCCTCTTTAGGGCGACGGCTGGATGTAAAAAAAAAAAAAAAAGCATGTTGCTTGCTTATCTATTACCCTCGGTAGTAAAGATTTTGTCTTGTCTTATCTTTTCTTCTATTTTTTTTTTTTACTGTGGTCAGTAGGTTTGTTCATTCTTTCTTCATACGATTATGCATCGTTAATTTGTTATGGGTATATGTATGCATGCATGTGTCGATGTACGTATGGATATGTGTGTACGTAAGTGTGAGTGTGTGTGTGTGTGTGTGTCTGTGTCTGTGTCTGTCTGTGTCCGTGTTTGTGCGTGCTCGTAACCATGCGTGCATCTGTATGTATAATGGGTTTGTACATTTATGGGCAAACGCCCCTCGCAAAGAAAAACAATCAAACAAACAAACAAACAAAAACAAACAAACAAAAAACCCCACTGCCACCAAAAGCGCAAGATCGCTAAAAACAAAACGAAGCCACGAAAGCAACACAAAACTGAAACAATAAAAGGAAGAACGGAGGAGGGTGGGAGAGGGGAGGGTTGTGGAGAGGGCGGTGAGGTGGGGGGGCTTGGGGGGGGGGGGCTAAGGGGCTTTTCCCCCATGCTACAGAACGTGATTACCGAGTCCAGTTTGACGCGGAAGGGGAGGGGGGAGGGAGGGGATTTTCTGAAGCTCTCTCGTGAAAGCGCTTCCGATCCAGATGACGCTGTGGACCGACTGATTCAATTC
>NC_134890.1:4148409-4155909 GCF_041734735.1 Babylonia areolata
GTATCTGACATGCTCAATCATCAGCCCTTCATCCGTCACCGCGTAATGGTGCACTGCAACGAAGATAACGATTGTCAGAAAGCGTGGTTACCTCCCTCGCCCCTCCACCCCCCCCCCCCAACCCCCCCACCCCCACCCACCCACCCACGCGCCCACACAATTGTTCACAATGTTTGATATAATGTGGGAAGCCCCACCCCTCCACTCCCCCCGTTTTTTTGTTGTTGGTTGTTGTTGTTTTGTTTTTTGTGTGTGTGTGTGTGTGTTGTTGTTTTTTTCATATCATAAAACAGTTCCTTTGTCATCAGATGTGTGTGTGTGCGCGTGTGCATGTGCGTGTGCGTGTGCGTGCGTGTGTGTGTGTGTATGTTTCTGTGTTTTGGTTTCCCTCTCTCTCTCTCTCTCTCTCTCTCTCTCTCTCTCTCTCTCCTGTTTTAGTAGGATGTATGAAGCAAGTTTCTTCCCACCAGAATGGTGCAAATCTGTCATAATACCTTTTGATAATTGAGATCAATGTGAAAATATGATCTGTTGTTGAGAACCCTTTTCGAACCCCTGCTTGTTCTTTGCTGAGTTGGCCTTCTGTTTCAGCCCATAAGTATAATCTTTTGTTTAATATGGCTGTAAACACTTTGCTGGCAATACTTAGTAAAGAGATCCCACGATAGTTGTCTGGGTCTGTTTCATCACCTTTTTGAACAGAGGTATTATGACAGATCTGCACCACTCTGGTGGGAAGAAACTTGCTTCATACATCCTATTAAAAGGAGAGACAGACAGACAGAGACGAGGCAAAGTTTACGTGGCCTTTATAGATTATAAAAAAGCCTTTGACACTGTTAACAGGGGCAATCTTTGCGAAATATTGAGAAAGATAAACACATCCAGTAAAATGTTAAAGATGTTGAAAGCTATATATTCAGCAGTCAGAGCTTGCGTCAGGTGGGGTACCCAACTGTCAGAGTTTTTCATTTGTGTGCAGGGGGTTAAGCAAGGATGTTTACTAAGTCCTTTAATTTTTTTTTCTATTCATAGCAGAAGTGGCAGACTTTGTGCGAGAAAAAGGTAAGCACGGAATCCAGCTTCTTCCAGGTTTAGATGAGATCTTTTTGCTCCTGTTTGCAGATGACATAGTATTGATCTTTTCTACACCATTTGGGCTTCAAAACCAAACCAACAGTCTAGAAACAGCATCCACACGGCTAGGCCTTACTGTAAATCTAGAAAAGACAAAGATTATGGATTTCAGGAAAGGGGGTCACCTAGCTGAGAGGGAATCATGGTCATACGGTGATAACAAAATTGAAGTGGTAAACAGCTATAAATACTTAGGTTTTCTGTTAACAACGACACTTTCTTTCGAATCTGCATGCAGTGAGTTTGCAAGTAGAGCCAAAGGCAAGGTGCTTGAACTTATTAAAACTATGTGGTCTCTAGAGACTTTTGACTCATCTGTGTTTTCTCAGCTGTTTGATGCCCAGATCAAACCTATGATGATGTATTCCTCTGAAATATGGGGAATGAATAAGATAGCAAATATAGAATCAGCCCACCTTTTTGTTTGTAAACGATTATTGGGACTGAGTGATAGAACCCCAAACCACATGATTTATGGTGATACAGGTCGTTATCCACAGTATATAGACAGTACATTTTCAACTCTTAGGTACTGGTTGAACTTAAGAAAACTCCCTGATTATAGATTGCCCAAACAAGTATTAACTGTGTTGTTAAACGATCTTCATATAAACAGACAAAACAAATCAAACTGGGTCAGGTCAGTCAGAGACTCCTTATTTTCTCTTGGTTTCCAGGATGCTTGGTCAGGTGAAATTACAAACGAAGCTGGTTTTCTATGTAGTGTGAAACAAAAACGTATTGAAAATTTTAGACAAGAATGGCTTTTGAAAGTGCAAACCAGCGAACGTTTCTCAACGTATCGACTTCTCAAAACTGTTCATCAGTCTGAGACATACATAAACGGCATTACAATTTTTTTTTAAAGTTTAGAGACTGTTTGATTAGATTTCTGTTTAGAATAAACAAACTAGCAATCAATAAGCGATACCAAACCGTCAGTCATGATTGCCCCTTTTGCCCTGGAATACAGGAGAACGAAGATCACTTTCTGTTTGTATGTCCGGTATATCAGAATGTAAGAGTAAAATATCTCTAAAAACTGTTGCACAATATAGCACAACCTGATGTAGGTAATATATTATCAGTGGAAAACATCGAACAGAACAGAAAGCTGGTCATGTGGAGTGATGGCCTAGAGGTAACGCGTCCGCCTAGGAAGCGAGAGAATCTGAGCAAGCTGGTTCGAATCACGGCTCAGCCGCCGATATTTTCTCCCCCTCCACTAGACCGCGAGTGGTGGTCTGGACGCTAGTCATTCGGATGAGACGATAAACCGAGGCCCCGTGTGCAGCATGCACTTAGCGCACGTAAAAGAACCTACGGCCACAAAAGGGTTGTTCCTGGCAAAATTCTGTAGAAAAATCCACTGCGATAGGAAAAACAAATAAAACTGCACGCAGGAAAAAATACAAAAAAAATGGGTGGCGCTGTAGTGTAGCGACGCGCTCCCCCTGGGGAGAGCAGCCCGAATTTCACACAGAGAAATCTGTTGTGATAAAAAGAAATACAAATACAAAATGTACGTCTACTGTGCCTTGAAATACCGATAAGAACTCTTGTATATCTTGTAGAGACGTGTCTGTGAACACCCATCTACTTAGTGTGTGTGTGTGTGTGTGTGTGTGTGTGTGTGTGGTGTGTGTGTTGTGTGTGTGTGTGTGTGTGTGTAGTGTGTGTGGTGTGTGTGTGTGTGTTTGTGTGGTGTGTGTGTGTGTGTGTGTGTGTGTGTGTGTGTGTCTTTGTTCTGGTTACACACACACTACACAACCCATCCACTCACCCATAGGCTTGACCCACACTGTGTACACATCCCGCCACCACTCCGCCGTTTGGAAGCGTTCACCATCATCCAGAGTCACCTTGCATATCACCAGGAATCGCCTTGTTATCATCGCTGTTTGCTGTTCGGGCGCATGCACTTGAATACTGGCTGAAGGAGAGAGTTTCAGTGTCAGTTTCAGTCTCAGGTTTTTAAAGGAGGCGTCACTGCCTTCAGACAAATCCGCATATAATAATAATAATAATAATAATAATGTACATTTATATAGCGCCCTTTCTCACTAAGAGCTCAGGGCGCTTTAGATGAAAGAAAAATATTACAAGTAACATAAAACATTCATGACCACTCTTTCTCAAAAACCCCTCCCCCCCCCCACTCACACTCTCCCTTTCCCACTCTACATACATCCAAAGTGAGCTGACATGGGTGGTGTTGGAGAACAAGGAAGCTGAGAGTACTTATAGATAGGTTTTAAAAAGATGAGTCCTTAGTGATGAGCGAAAAGCAGAAACAGAATCAGATGCACGGATATGATGAGGAAGGTTGTTCCAGATGTGAGGAGCGGCAAAGAAGAAAGAACGTTCACCATAGGGTTCTTGTATTGACGCGAGGAAGTTTCAAAAAGGTAACAGTCAGAGGAAGAGCGGAGATATCTTGCGGGAGTGTAAACACTGATAAGGTCAGAAAGATTAGTAGGTCCTGCGGAGTGGAAAGCAGAATAGGAGAGACACGCAACTTTGTATTTAACCCTTTCACCGCCAGTCAATTTAGAGTACAAAATTCCCTTGTGGTATGAACACAGAAAAGACAGTGGCTAAGAATAGCTGGGGATTCCCCCTGCGATGTATAGAAAATATGGCCTATCCTACCACCGAACATTAAGAGCAGTAGGCTCATGGATAACAGACCAATGAATGGTCACCTTTCAGTGACATGTGTTCTCTACCACGCCTGTGCATAAATGCGAGCTTGGCGGTGAAAGGGTTAATTCTCGCTTCAATGCAGATGCCTGACTAGCAGCACAACCCGACGGGCTTATTCAGTCCTTGAGAGCATGTTTATATATTTTGTGTCTATCAGAGTGGATTTCTTCTTCAGAATTTTGCAAGTGTGACAACACTCTCATAGCCATGGGTTCTTTTCCAGTGCCGCACATGGGACCTCGGTTTATCGTCTCATGCCATCAGTTTTACCAAAAGCGAAATATAATTTATTTGTTCTCCACATATCATCATATTTCTCATTAGCTTTCTTTGTTGTTTTCATTTTATTTCTGAAGACATTAAACTGTATCCGTATACCGTTATGCTGTTTGTCACACATTAAGATACATACCAAAGTATCATCGACTCTTTGTTGATGGAAACTACCGCGCGTCACATGTTATAAAACTGCACCGATAGTTCCTTGCTCACGTAATCAAATGGATGTGATCTAAAGTTGACCGCAAAGAAGTCTCCACTCTGGGAGGGACGCTCACTCAGTCTGGCTCCGCGACTAAGCCATTATTGTCGTTAGTAGGGGGCTTAGTAGGTGGTGTCCTAAGTACGTTAAAACAGAACAGGCACCACTGAACACCACCGAAGTGACTCAGCAGCAGTGCAGGGTCTCCTCTGGTGTGTGGCCTCCTGGCGACCTAACATCGATGGTTCCCTGTGGACTGCCGACGCTGGATCTACGACGGACAAACCCGGGTGTGGCCGTGTATGGGGGGATCTAAATGAGCGGCGTGGGAGTAATGCCACTGAAACGGTGCAGATGACGGGGCAGCAAAAAAAATATTAAAAAAATAAATGAATTACATTTTTTTTAAAGTTGACCGCAAAGAAGTCAACTCCTTCTACTTCACAGCTACATGCCTTCTACAACTGCCCTGGACCAGCACTATATTGTTTATCCGTAAAACAAATCTTCGTTTTCATACTGCCCGAATCCGTAAACGGCTCAAGCGTAGAACGCCAACTGTCCCAAGCAAGATTAAATGAAATAAGAATAGTGTGTTGGTACGACAATACTTGTGTCAGGTCTGCAGGGGAAGTAATCATAGTATGAGTTAACTCTTACCTGGAATAGAATGAGTTTAGATTGAAAACAAAATGAGAGAGAGAGAGACGGATACGGATAGTTTATTCAATAAAGGCCATGGCCCCTCATGAAGGGGGTACAGTGAATCAACATTCAAAATCAAAATCTTACAAATTACAAAAGTAAATGATAAACTGCCAATGATAATCCACAAATTAGATAATGCACAACTAATGATAATCAACTACATAATACACTGCGAAACTTAAAAGCCTTATATAAGTAAATAGCAAACTGTTTCTATAATAGTTTCGTTAGCTGATAACATAAGCATGGCAAGTCGAAATAAAGTAGGGTGTCTATAATATTTTTTGTGGAATCAACTTATGTCCCAGATCATTCAAAACAGGGCAACACTACACAAAGTGAAGTTTGGTTTTTTTCAGCACCTCTGCATAAAGGACAACTTAGAACAGAGACACTGGACTTTCGATAACGATAATGATGAAGAAATATGTCGGAAATTCCTAATCCGAACCTGGTTGTGATATGTTTCAAATGCTTATCCATTTTTATTGACAGATAAGTAGGAATAGAGTGCATAGAAATGAACTATCTGTAAAACTCAGATCTGTCGCTATCTTGAACATGATAAGACTATTCTTGCCATGTACAGTCAATTAATCTTGTTCGGGGTGCACGAAAAATTCCTTTATGTCCCCTACCTACTACATAACCAAATCCCAGCTCATATAATCTAACCCTAATCTAATGCTTTTTTCGGCAACCTTGGGGAGAGAGAGAGAGAGAGAGAGAGAGAGAGAGAGAGAAATTGTCATGTGTCCACGTACCCCAAAACTCGGTCTTATTTCGCTGACACCTTTCTTAACGTGACGAAGCTATTTTTTTAAATCAAGAACAAACATGAAGTAGGCTGCACTTACCAACATAATTCAGTGCCAACACTGCCAGAACCAGCGTCAGAAGAAACCGACATGTGTCCATGATGCCTGGCAGATAAAGTTCGGGTTGCCTTGTCCCTTTAAACAGAGGAGCTTGGACTGAAGATATGGTCCACATCTTTGTCACCTGTTTACGGCTTTGCTTGTTTGTTAGTATTCATTGTATAGGAGTTGTCGGGTCTTGCGGCTTGGTCCATACACGGAACACCACACCTGCCGTCAATTGAATGGATCAGATGCCTGATATTCGGATAAACACCGCATCTGCTGTTTAAATGAATGGATCAGATGCCTGATATTCGGATAAACACCGCATCTGCTGTTTAAATGAATGGATCAGATGCCTGATATTCGGATAAACACAACATCTGCTGTCAAATGAATGGATCAGATGCCTGATATTCGGATAAACACAACATCTGCCGTCAAATGAATGGATCAGATGCCTGATATTCGGATAAACACCGCATCTGCCGTCAAATGAATGGATCAGATGCCTGATATTCGGATAAACACAACATCTGCCGTCAAATGAATGGATCAGATGCCTGATATTCGGATAAACACCGCATCTGCTGTACAATGAAAGAAGCAAATGATGCAGTGTGGAGTGATGGCCTAGAGGTAACGCGTCCGCTTAGGAAGCGAGAGAATTTGAGCGCGCTGGTTCGAATCACGGTTCAGCCGCCTCTCCACTAGACCTTCAGTGGTGGTCTGGACGCTAGTCATTCGGATGAGACGATAAACCGAGGTCCCGTGTGCAGCATGCGCTTAGCGCACGTAAAAGAACCCACAGCAACAAAAGGATTCTTCCTGGCAAAATTCTGTGGAAAAATCCACTTCGATAGGAAAAACAAATAAAACTACACGCAGGAAAAAATACAAAAAAAAAAGGGTGGCGCTCTCAGTGTAGCGACGTGCTCTCCCTGGGGAGAGCAGCCTGAATTTCACACCGAGAAATCTGTTGTGATAAAAATGGAAATACAATGCAATACAATACAAATACAATGCCTGATGTTTGGATAAACCCAGCGCGCGGATCAAACCTTTAGGGCCAACACCAGGTTGTGGAAATCACTACCACGAAATGAAAAGAAACAGACAAACGGACACCTACAAACTAAGTTCAGTCTGTCTGACACAGCTTTATATAAGCCTGCTCAAGGTTTTGTTTCAAACATTAACATACAATGAACAACAACAACAACAACAACGAAAATGAATGGAGATTATGCTAAGTGAACACGCGCGCACTCACACACCCGTGCACATTGATGCTGGCGTGAAAATGCACAGAGAGAGAGAGAGAGAAGAACAAGACAAGACAAATTCTTTATTCTCGAGGATAATAGATAAGCACTGGCGCGCTTTTTTTCATCCAGTCCACGCCCTGAAACAGGGTCTACACTACACAATACTACATTACATATGTCAATGCATGCGGCACTGCACAATGCTAGCAACTTAAAGTCATAGAATGCGAATACTATACTACATACAGGCATAAGCATGGTAAAAATAACACACACACACACACACACACACACACACACACACACACACACACACACACACACACAGAGGCGCAAGCAT
>NC_134890.1:4168409-4173409 GCF_041734735.1 Babylonia areolata
ATACATTGTGTGTACGTGCGTGCATGCGTATATATATATATATATATATATATATATATATATATATATATATATATATATATATATATATGTGTGTGTGTGTGTGTGTGTGTGTGTGTGGACGAGAGAATGACAGAGACAGATGGCTACATTTTTTTCCCTTCAAATGTTGTTCGATGTTTTTTTGTTTGTTTTTTTTTCTGTTGTGTTTCGCTGGTGGGTATCCATGCTTATTGAAGTGCTTGCGTGCATGTGAGCGTTTTAACTTGGTGAGCTTCACTTTATGTTATTGTAGAAATTATATATGAACAATGAGGTCAGGAGATCTAATGATTAACAAATAGTAATGAGCGGTAACTCTCTCTCCATTCACAAGGAACACAACTTCAGGTCAGTGCTGCTAAAGCTACCGATTCTTTTGGGTTTGTTCCAATGTACCTTTTATTTACCTATGTTCTAGCTGAATCGGTAGCGTAAGCAGCGCTGACTGGAAGTTGTGTACTTTGTGTACGGAGAGAGTTAAAACACTTTACTACTTTATATGTTGGTTTGGTTTGTTTTGTTTTGTTTTTTTGTTTGTTTGTTTTGTTTGGGTTTTTTTGGGGTGTGTGTGTGTGGGGGGGGGGGTTTTTTGTTGTTGTTGTTGTTGTTGCTGTTGTTGTTTAATTTCCTTTCAAATGCATTTTGGCCTTGTGGTTTCAGATATCATCTAGGATTGAGACATTCGTTCGTCGGTGCCAGCGGGGAGAAACCGAGTTTCTCTTGGTGTCGTTGCTGCTGCTGACTGATTCCACACGTTGTTTCCTGTCCCACTGTTCTCTCCCTCCCTCCCTCTCTGCCTGTTGACTGCACAACTCCATCTGAGGTAAGGTTGTGTGTGCGTGTGTGTGTGTCTGTGTGTGTGTGTGTGTGCGTCTGTGTGTGTGTGTGTGTCTGTGTGTGTGTGTGTGTGTGTGTGTGTGTGTCTGTGTGTGTGTGTCTGTGTGTGTGATCGGGTAGTTGTCTCAAGGGGGGCATTGGGGTTGTATGGGGGGAACTGGTTTGTATGAGAGAAAAAGAGAGAGAGGGAAAGAGAGAGAAAGAGAGAGAGAGGGGGGAGACAGAGAGAGAGGGGGAGAGAGAGAGGGAGAGAGATAGGTAGAGGGAGAGAAAGAGAGAGGTAGAGAGGGAGAGAGAGATAGGGAAAGAGAGAGAGAGAGAAAGAGACAGATAGAGAGGGGGGAGGGAGAGAGAGAGAGAGTCTGTGTGTCTGTGTACGTTTGCAGGTCTCTGTGTGTGTGTGTGTGTGTGTGTGTGTGTGTGTGTGTGTTGTTGTTGTTCTTCTTCTTCTTCTTCTTCTTCTTCTTCTTCAGAGAGGGTTGGAAGCTGAGGGGTGATGTATCGGATGTGTGGAGGGGGGAGGGGGGGGGGAGATAGCACGGGTGTGGTCTGTGTTTCAATTCAACTCACATTCAATTCAAGTTCAAAAGATTTCATGGTCTCCTTTAAACAGTTGAAACAGAAAAAAAAATGCCTCATACTCTTTCAAATGCCCATCAACAAGTAAATGACGTAAAAAATTCAGTGAACAACTGGTACGCACTTGCTGGGTTACTATGTACATTACAATAATCATGTAACAAAAAGGGAACACCCAGTAACAACAAAAAATGTAACTTACAAGGACAGGACATTACTCCAAGAGCGGAAAGTCATGTTTGTATTTGTATTTCTATTTCTTTTTATCACAACAGATTTCTTTGTGTGAAATTCGAGCTGCCCTCCACAGGGAGAGCGCGTCGCTATACTACAGCGCCACCCTTTTTTTTCTTTTTCTTTTTTCCTGCGTGCAGTTTTATTTATTTTTCCTATCGAAGTGGATTTTTCTACAGAATATTGCCATGAACAACCCTTCTGTTACCGTGGGTTCTTTCACGTGCGCTAAGTGCATGCTGCACACGGGACCTCGGTTTATCGTCTCATCCGAATGAACAGCGTCCAGACCACCACTCAAGGTCTAGTGGAGGGGGAGAAAATATGGGCGGCTGAGCCGTGATTCGAACCAGCGCGCTCAGATTCTCTCGCTTCCTAGGCGGACGCGTTGCCTCTAGGCCATCACTCCACTTGTGTTGAAGCAGCGATAAACAAACTCAAAAGAACGCAATGAACAAAAACCTCCAAACCACATACCGCACACACGCACGCATTTATGCGTCTGTTTGTCGTTTTGTGTGTGTGTACACGCGTTCTCTTGTTTGAGCATATATTCGCGAGAGTGGCCTGCCCCTGGTTAGCAACCGCAACAGGAATCAACAGCTCTACAAATATTCAGTCTTTTCTCTGTTTTTTATTTAGTTGTATTCAGTGTCTTCGGTTTGTTAGTTTACCTCCGGATTTCAGGATCAATGTCTCCAGTTAGCGCAGTGACCTCGGTGGGAGCATACTGTAAATACACATATAATGCGTCGTGCTGTGTCTCTGGGGTAAACCATTGTACCGGCGACCATCCCTTGGAATTTACAGGACACTTCAGCGGGGTTCCTACACTTTGTTTTGAGCTCTGGGGAATTTTTCATCGATTTTCAGAGGTACCTTTTCGAATATACAGAAATGTCGATTTCTAATTAATAATGACAATTATCATTATGATAGAAATGATAATAATCCAGATGATGATAATAATATCATTTATTTTCAGTCTAATATCATCATCTTAGATGAACAGACTATAAATAAATAAACGAACGAACGCATATATTCGCAAGGCGCTCTGATATATTGATAAAAGAGATATGCACGCAAACGTCCACAAATAAACACACGTATGCACCTGAACTTGCGGATTCAAATACTGTTGTTTTTTTATTACGTATTCACACAAAAAAATAAAAGGAGAAGCGAACATATGCACACACACACACACACACACACACACACACACACACACACGCACGCACGCACGCACACACACACACACACACACACATACACACACACACACACACACACGCACACACACACACACACACACACACACACACACACACACGGCGTCTTCTCAGCATGTCAGTTGTTCTTGTTCTTGTTCTTCTTTTTCTTGTTGCTGTTGTTGTTTTTGTTGTTGTTGTTGTTGTTGTTCTTCTTCTTCTTCTTCTTCTTCTTCTTCTTCTTCTTCTTCTCCTCCTCCTCCTCCTCCTCCTCCTCCTCCTCCTCCTCCTTCTCCTTCATCTTCTTTTTTCATCATCATCTTCTTCTTCTTCTTCTTCTTCTTCTTCTTCTTCTTCTTCTCCTCCTCCTCCTCCCCCTCTTCCTCCTCTTCCTTCTTCTTCTACTTCTTCTCAGCTCCGTGAAGGGTCATTTGGACGCCGCACAGACGAACTGTTCACCAGATTCTTCCAGATCTGTAGGTTGTTGGGGTTTTTTGTTTTGTTTTGGTTTGTTTGTTTTTTCAAAGCCTGGGTCTCTGTAAATGGGTTTCCTGTCCATGCTACAATCTGTTCAGTCCATCGTGTTTCCTCCGTCTCCCTCCCTGTTCAGGCCTTGTCACGTGACCATACGAGCGTAGCTTTCTTCTTTTGTCAACTGATGTCAGCAGATCTGCGTAAGGTCCGATATGCTGGTTGATGGTTTGATGACCTTGTTTTATTAGTGACGTGATGAGTGTGCTCCGACATTGAGTATCTTGTGACAACACCTCCTTTCCATGTCAGATCCTAAGGAAAAGTGAAAAAAAAAGCCCAGTGCCTAATTCTGTATCCTTGTAATTTGCGCCAGGACAGCATCAGATGGGTTGTGCTTGCCTGCCCATTATAGAATCTCTATTTCCGTGCCTGTGTCCAAGACCTTTCAGCCTCCACCTCCTCCTAAATATTCCCTGTTTTCGTCATACCTTTGAGAAAGCACGTGGGCGGGCGAGAACGAATAAACGAACGAACGACTGAATGAAATATTTATTCAATACGAAGTCATTGCCCCATTCGAAGGAGTTAAACAAAAATAAACAAGATTGTATACACTAGTCTTATAAATATTATTGACATACAAACAGCTCACGAATACAGAAAGTTATTTCGTGAACATGTAAATGTAAAGAAGAAGGTATACACTAGTGTTATTGTTAACATGCAAACAGTGCACGAACTGGAAAAAGCATCGCGTGAACACGTGAATATGGAGACTCCCGGAGAAGAAGAAAAAAAAAGGGGGAAAAATCGTTATTGTCAAACCCTGACATCGACCTTTTCTCCTGAATTCTGATGCCTAATGATATTTCTTCTCTTTTTTTTTAAATCAGAGGAGCATTTGCTACGAGAGCGTGTTATGCCCACCATGATAATTGTCTGGTAAAGATTTCGTTCTTAAATCTTGAAGAGAGTGGCAACGTAATACAAAGTGGATTTCATCCTCACTTTCTTCTTTGCACAATGGACATATTTTAATCTTTCCCGTACCTGTAGCGAGAGAACACTGAAACACTGAACACTGAAATGTTTAATATCATTAGCTGTAAAGCTCTAATGACATAGTAGGTACAAATCAGAGCAAAATGGTGCAAAACAGATAAAATGGAACAGAAAGGAAAAAAACAGAATTAAAACAACATGAACTGATAAGAGATTTGCGACACTTTGGTACTTTGTCATTAGCTTAAAATACGTGTGACAGGGGGGGTAATGTGCCTTTTTTTTCAGTCGTTCGTCTCCAAGGTTTGGACAGTACACAGAAAACAGAGTACATACAAGTATATAATAAATATTTACGCATGAGAGCAACAGAGAGAGATGGGGCCGGGAGGGGGGGGGGAGAAGGCGGAGATAGAGAAAAAGATTCAGGGGGACAGAAGATGGAGCGAAATGGAGAGAGAGAGAGAGAGAGAGAGAAGGGGGGAGAAAAAAAGAGAGTGGTAGATAGAGAAAACAAACTGATGAAAGAGGGAGAGATAAAGAGAGAGGTAGATAGAGAGAAAAACTGATGAAAGAGGGAGAGATAAAGAGAGGGGTAGATAGAGAGAAAAACTGATG
>NC_134890.1:4183409-4190909 GCF_041734735.1 Babylonia areolata
ATGTGACCCCCCCTTCCTCGTAAATTTGAACCCTTTCAATTTTAACCCCCTGCATCTTCAGAGCGAACAGTCGATGGCCCATCACTACTTCTTCTTCTTCTTTTTCTTCTCTCCCTTATGTGTGTGTGTGTGTGTGTGTGTGTGTGTGTGTGTCTGTCTGTCTGTCTGTCTGTCTGTCTGTCTTTGCAGGTATATGTCTGTGTGTCTGTGTATCTCTGTGAATGTCTCTGTGTGTACATGTCTGTGTGTCTGTGTGCGTCTGTAGACTCTGTTAACGGAGTCTCCCGTATTCTAGCTGATATATCAACAGTGTGAGCGAACAAGTACATTGGTTTGAAAGAAAAAAAATCATTGAAAGCCATAAACGAGCGTTTGTGCATTCATTCATTCTTCCTTTCATTGCTCATCGCCATTCCGCCATTCTTTCTTTCGCTCGGTTTTTCATACCGTTTTCCATTCATTCATTCATTCATTCATTCATTCATTCATTCATCCACCCATTCCTTCCTTCCTTCCTTCAATTATTCAATCATTCAAATTTCATTCATTCATTCATTCATTCCTTTATTCCTTCCTTCCTTCATTTATTCATCCATCCATCCATCCATCCATCCATTCCTTCCTTCTTTCTTTTAATGAACCATCCATTCATTCATCCATCCACCCATCCATCCTCCATTCATTCATTCATTCATTCACTCAATCATCCACCCATTTCTTCCTTCCTTCCTTCCTTCCTTCCTTCCTTCAATTTTCAATCTTTCAAATTTCATTCACTCATTCATTCATTCATTCATTCCTTTATTCCTTCCTTCCTTACTTCCTTCCTTCCCTCATCCATCCATCCATCCATCAAGTCCTTCCTTCCTTCCTTTAATTAATCATTCATTCATTCATTCAAATTTTCATTCATTCATTCATTCATTCATTCATTCTTTTATTAATTCACATTCCTCCATTCTTTCCTTCCCTTGTTCTTCTGTTCCGTCTTTCATTCATCAAGCTTATCATTCATCCATTCATTCCCCCATCCCTTTTTTCATTCATTCATTCATTCATTGCTTATTTTGAACCTGCATTCCTCCATTCTTTCCTTCATTCATTCTTCCATACCGTCTTTCCTTCATTCATTCTTCCATACCGTCTTTCATTCATTCATTCTTCCATACCGTCTTTCATTCATTCATTCACCCATCCATTCATTCCCTCATCCCTTTACTCAATCATTTTATTCATTCATTCATTTATTTATTCGTTCATGTACTGCTCATCAATTCTCATTCTTCCATTCTGTCTTGCATTCATTCATTCATTCATTCATTCATTCATTCATTCATTCATTCATCCATCATTCATTCATTCATTCATTCATTCAAACCTTCATTCATTCATTCATCCATTCATTCATTTATTAATTCATTTATTCACCCATCCATTTTTTTCTTTCACTCCTTCACCCATTCATTCATTCACTCCTTCCTTCCTTCCTTCCTTCCTTCATTCATTCATTCATTCATTCATTCATTCACGCTGTGTGGCGAGAGCAGTCGCTCCTATTGCCAGATATATCTCTGGGAAATTCGTGTCAGGAATACCGCCTGATTCAGCGTTCTCTCCGTGAGCAAGAAACATACAGAGAGAGACAGAGACAGAGAGACAGACAGACAGAGAGACACACAGAGAGACACACACAGAGAGACAGAGAGATACAGGGATATACAGAAAGATAAACAGAAAGAGGGAGACAGAGAGAGAGAGAGAGAGGGGGGGGGGAGTACAGTGCAACTGAACTAATACTACGACAAAACCTTTGGCAACGAAAACAAATTTCAAAGAAACAATACTCTCAGTCCGAAACTATCGGTCCTGACATTCTGTTACAAGATCATCTTCTTCTTTTTTTTCTCCTTTAAGTATGAATGCCTTTGATAAGAAACATTCTAGATAACGTGTGTCACTTTGTCCTTTGGGAAATATATGCGAGAGAGAGAGGGGGGGGAGAGAGAGAGAGAGGGAGAGACAGAGACAGAAAGACAGACAGAGAAACACAGACAGAGGGAGGGAGAGAGGGTAAAAAAAAAAATTAAAAAATTAAAAATTAAAAAATATATATATATAATCAACATTGACACACAAACTTTATTGTTGTTGACAAATACACCGTTTTTTGTTGTTGGTTTTTTGTTGTTTTTTTGCAATGCGATTACAATGTACACTGAAACAGCTCGGCCAAACATTTTGGCTGAAATAGAAACACGTCTCCAAGATCTATAAAAATAAATAAATAAATAACACAGTAAATCAAAGCATGCTCAGCAACATGCACACGCAATCGAAAAGAAAAAAATAGCCCCAAAACACAAACAAAAAACCCTTTCTAAGAGGATTAGAGGTAGACAGAAAGAGATGGCGGGAGACAGAGACACAGAGAGAGAGAGTGATACAGAGAGACACGGAGAGAGACAGAGATTTATATAGACAGACAGGCAGGCAGACATGCAGACGGAGAGACAGAGAGACACAGAGAGAGAAAGAGAAACAGAGACACAGAAAGAAAAGAAAGAGAGACAGACAGACAAACAGAAAGAAGAGACAGACAGACGGAGAGACACACATAGAGAGACAGAGACAACAGAAAGAAGAGAGACAGACAGGCAAACAGACAGACAGACACGCAGACAGACAGACAGACAGACACAGCACACGCCAGAGAAATGCGTCAATTTCCTAGCATTGACATGTCACTGTCGCTACCTTGACAATGTGTGAATCGCCCGTCCATCGAAATCCCAGTATGGTCCAACGAAAGCGAATTGCTATTTTGCATTTAAGATATCAGAGAAAGAAAAATGGAAAAAAAAAAACAAAGGTAAATAAATAAATCAGTGAATAGATACATAGCAAATGAATGAATGAATGAATAAGCAGATAAATAATAAATAAATCAAAGAATGAATGAATGAATAAAATAAATAGATAAATAAATAAATACATGTGGAGTGATGGCCTAGAGGTAACGCGTCCGCCTAGGAAGCGAGAGAATCTGAGCGCGCTGGTTCGAATCACGGCTCAGCCGCCGATATTTTCTCCCCCTCCACAAGACCTTGAGAGGTGGTCTGGACGCTAGTCATTCGAATGAGACGATAAACCGAGGTCCCGTGTGCAGCATGCACTGAGCGCACGTAAAAGAACCCACGGCAACAAAAGGCGTTGTTCCTGGCAAAATTCTGAAAAAAATCCACTTCAACAGGAAAAACAAATAAATCTACACGCAGGGGAAAAAAAAGATGGGTGGCACTGTAGTATAGCGACGCGCTTTCCCTGGGGAGAGCAGCCCGAAATTTACGCAAAGAAATCTGTTGTGATAAAAGAAATACAAATACAATAGATAAATAAATGAATAAATAAATAGGTAAATAAGCCAAAACGATGTCTGAAATATTTACTTCTTCTTCTGTCTTCAGTGTATGTACTTGTTCCTAGTTCTCCCCTGTTGGGAAAGTCATTTTGATGTTGATGGAAAGGGTAGGCATGTTTGTGTCTGCTTAGACTGTCGCTCCAACTTCCAATGCCAGACCTATTCTGGCTCCCTGCCTTGTGCTTAGACATCTGACGGTTCTGGAAGGTCGTTGACTCTGCTAGGAAAAACATCATTTCCTCCAGCATAAATCAGGATTATTATCTCTTCGTTTTTTGTCGTCAAAACCACCGGCATTTCTCAATCTGACTTGTGTAATCAGTTTCAGTCAAAGTTCCCAAAGATCCCTGAAGCTATTTAGACAAGAGTTAAAACAAAAATACCTAGTGGATGACACCTGCTCTATCCAGAAATTAATATTTGATCTGTTTTTCTATACATGTGCTTTCAGTGAGTAGTTGAAAGCAATTTTTTCGTCTTTTTTTTTCAGGCCAAGGAGGCGGGCCGTATTGTTTGTAAAGTATTTGGAAAGGGAAGTAACTTTGTTCTGTTTACGTCTGGTCTCCCCTAAACAATGTCTTCCTCCTCCTCCTCCTCCTCCTCCTCCTCCTTCTTCTTCTTCTTCTTCTTCTTCTTCTTCTTCTTCTTCTTCTTCTTCTTCTTCTTCCTCTTCTCCTCCTTCTTCTTCTTCTTCTTCTTCTTCTTCTTCTTCTTCTTCTTCTTCTTCTTCTTCTTCTGCATCATTATCAGTAACCGAATAGCGGAATTATTTTCAGTGACGTATTTACAAACACAAAAAAGTATTTTGCTGTGTAGTTCTTTGAAACAGTTGGTAGGGTGATTGAAATCATTATCGATAAAGTATTCAGAAAAAGAAAAAGAGAGGGAGAGAGAGGGGGGGAGAGAGAGGAGAGACAGACAGACAGACAGAGAAAGACACACAGACAGACAGAGAGACAGAGAGCTAAAGGTAGATCGAGAGAGAGAGAGAAGGATACGTGAAATTTATTCAAAAACAGACTATTGCCCCTCATTACAAATACATGATCCTTTAACATAAAAAAAAATCAATAAGATGCAATAAGTACATGATCGTTTAACAATAAAAACAAAACGATACGGCCATGCTGTCTACAATGTGTGAGTGAAAGAAAGGGCAGGGGGTGTGGGGGGGAAGGGAGGAGACAGAGAGAGAGAGAGAGTGTGTGTGTGTGTGTGTGTGTGAGAGAGAGAGAGAGAGAGAGAGAGAGAGAGAGAGAGAGAGAGCTCTATGATCTTGTGTTTGGTTTTTGCAATCATGGGAACGACAAGCTAAACAAAATAAAAGAAGAAGATGATGATGCTGCTGCTGCTGCTGCTGATGATGATGATGATGATGATGATGATGATGAGGGAGGAGGAGGAGAGAGGAAGAGGAAGAAGACAGAGAGAGCTCTTTGTTCTTGTGTTTAGTTTTTGCGATCATAGGAACGACGAACTAAACAAATTACGATGAAAAGGAACGAGAAACAGAGAGAGAAAGGGAGAGACAGACGGACAGACATCTGCATAGAGTCAGACAGACAGACAGACAGACAGACAGGCAGGCAGACAGACAGACGGAGTTCTAGAATAGTTCGAGCGTGATTAATGCCCGATTGTCCATATCCACTCCAGATGTCCTTCATGACGAAGCCATGTTTCCTGAAGACAGTTCTCATGCAGTCACCAGCCTTGGTTGTTTTTTTCTTTGTCCCCCCAGCTACGTGACAAATCGGTCCTTTTGATGACAACTCTTCATATGCGCTCGCGTTTGGCTGCTTGTTGTGTGTGTGTGTGTGTGTGTGTGTTGTGCCGAAGCCAACTCTGATTGGTGGAAAGGTATCCTTGATTTTTTTTTTACTCAGGACGCACGTGCGCTGCCGAGTGAGTTGCTGAATAGCTGCGTCTGCTGGTAATGACGGTTGGAAACTCTAAGGCCTGTTGGAAGGTGTCATGGATACTGCAGGTGGGAGATTTGAATATGTGAGGCCCTGAATTGGAAGTGCTCATCACGACTGCAAGTGGAAGATTTGTGTGTTTTTAAGGCCTGTGTTGGAAGTTATCATCGCTATTGCAGGCGGAAGAGGTATTTGTATTTGAATTTCTCTTTTTCGTCACAACAGATTTCTCTGTGTGAAATTCGCGCTGCTCTCCCCAGGGAGAGCGTGTCGCTACACTGAGAGCGCCACCCTTTTTTTTTTTTTTTTCCTGTGTGCAGTTGTTTTTTTTTGTTTGTTTTCCTATTTCTCCCTCTGGATTTTTCTACAGAATTTTGCCAGGGACAACCCTTTTTGTTGCCGTGGGTTCTTTTACGTGCGCTAAGTTCATGATGCACATGGGACATCAGTTTATCGCCTCATCCGAATGACTAGCGTCCAGGCCACCACTCAAAGTCTGGTGGAGGGGGAGAAAATATTGGCGGCTGAGCCGTGATTCGAACGAACGCTCTCAGATTCTCTCGATTCCTAGGCGGACGCATTACCTCTTAGCCATCACTCCACATTGGAAGGTCTCATCACATCTACAGGTTGAAGATGTAAGTGTTTGTTAGGCCTGAATTGGAACGTCTTGTCGTAACTGCAGGCAGAAGATTTAAGTATTTGTAGGAGTGGGAGTGTGTAAGTTACGGCGTCGACTGGAATGTTTTGATGCTGAAAGAGTTAGGTCTTTGTTGTCGAATTTGGATCTCTCTGTGTCTCTCTCTCTCTGTCTCTCTCTCTCTCTCACTCTCTCTCTCTCTCTCCCTCTCTCTTTCTCTCTCACTCTTTCTTTCTTTCTATCATTTTCTCTTTCTTTCTTTCTCTCACACTATCTCTTTCTCTCTCATTTTCTTTCTCTTTCTTTCTCTTTCTTTCTCTCTTTCTCCCTCTCACACACTTTCTCTTTCTCCCCCTCTCTCTCTCACTCTCTCTTTCTCTTCCCCCCTCTCTCTCCCTCACTCTCTCTCTCTGTCTCTCTCTCTCTCTCTCTCCTTCTCTCTGTCTCACTGACTGTTACAACTTCTAAGCTACCCTGGAGACTATTTGCCGTTTGTAACTAGATGCTATGATAAGATTATTGTTATGTATATTGGAGTGTACAATGAAGATATTGTTACCACAGCTCCGTCCTTATCCCCACCAAACCCAATGCAGTTGTAATGCCTGTGGCCGGAATGCAATTCAAAAATTCGCCTTTGCATTCGCTCTCTCTCTCTCTCTCTCTCTCTCTCTCTCTCTCTCTCTCTCTCCCCTTTATCTCTCATTTCCGTATCTCCCTCCCTCCCTCTCTCCCCCTTCTCACCCACTCCTTTTCTCTCCCCACCCTCTCTCTCTTCCTCTCTCTCTCTCCCCCTCTCCCTCGTTCTCTCCCTCCCTCCCTCTCTCCCCCTTCTCTCCCCTCTCTCCCCCTCCTCTCCCTCCCTCTTCTCTCTCCCCCTTCTCTTTCCCTCCCTCCCTCTTCCACCCCCTCTCTCTGTCTCCCTCCCTCTCTGTCCCTCCCTCTCTCTCTCTCTACATCTCTGTCGCTCTCTCTCGTTTCTCGTGCAACTGCCCCTTTTAGGACAATGTGGTCCTTAGGAAACAGATTCCCCAGTGTGTGTATTTACGATTGTGATTGTGATGGCCAGATTTAGCCCACGCTAACGAATGATGCTGAATTTGGGGATGCTGATTGGAAATCTAAAGCCTGTCACATCTTTTTATCTTGTGTCTGTGAAACGTTTCTAAAGGTTAGTAGTATTCGTCTCCAAACGCGCTAGTTTAACTCACTCAGTACGGCCAGCCCTCTCTTCTCCTCTACACAGACCCCTCGGATGTCCAGTGGGTGTCTGAATGACCCAACCTTTAGCTTCCGTCGTCAGAATTGTGGTATTCTTTGTCAACATTCACCTCTTCAGTATAAGAGCCTTCCGCTTGCAATATTTTGATGATGGTAATTGGGGTGAAACGCTGTTAACGTCGTTTCTTTCGCCGTTCGTATGGAGAGAGTTAAGGCGAAACAAGCCTATGTATTGTCCTCTTGACATTAATATATATATATATATATATATATATATATATATAATGTAATAATGTATTAGA
>NC_134890.1:4198409-4200909 GCF_041734735.1 Babylonia areolata
AAGACAGCGATACTGCATCTTTTTTTTAATGAGCTTTTGGTTTTTTTTACTTATGTATTTATTTATTCATTTATCTATTTATTTATTTATTTATACTTGTTTATGTAAAATGTGTATGTGTGTGGTGTGTTTTCGTCCCTTTGATTGAAATATCATAGGGAGCCAAGTTCATTTACAACACGCTAGACTAAAACAAAGAAGAAAAAAATCAGTAGCTAAATGAATTATTAGATGAATGCACAAATAAATAAATAAACACATTAATAAGATATATGAATGAATGAATAAACGAGTAAGTAAATAGACGAATAAGTGAATGAAATAATGAATGAATACGTATATAAATAGATAGATAAATAGATAGATAAATAAATAAATAGACAAATAAATAAATAATAAACAAATAAAGTAAAATGGCATGTGTGCGGGGGTGGGGGTTGAGGGGGTATCTATGCAGATTCAATTCAATTAATAAAAAAAATAAAAAATAAAAAAAACATTAGTTGGCGCTGGATGTTCACTGCTCAAACGGTGCTTTGCCTTGAATGTCCTTCCAATGTTTCCAGCGGTGCTGCTGCCTCTCACCCACAAGAAAGCTGCAGATCTTAGATGTTGTTTATCAGGGCAGCCAAGTCGTCAGCAAAGTCTAGACCTTAGCCCCCAGTATGGATGAGCTTATATCACAGATTGACATAAGTTTACAGTCGGGCCAACAGCAAAGTTAGAGCTGTATGTTTCTCCATTGCGATGGGAAATCACTTAAGCTTAGTCTTTTGTGAAGGACTATAACTCTCAAACTAGGAGGCAAAATTACACTGGCTCTTAGTGCCGCAGCCTTGGGGGCCAGTTGGCCTTTGGGGAACCATCCCAACACCGACTGTCCTAAAACCCTCTTGGCCGAGAGAGTGGGGATGTAACTTGGGCAAGACACTCTCCACCATAATCACATTCTAGCCCCAGATAGTCGGGACAGCAGTTACCTCCTCTGCTGTTCTGATGGTCATAATCGAAAACGACTGACTATTATATATAGATCTGAGAGATTTTCGCCCGTGACAAGCCTTTTGCTGCCGTGCGATATTTTACGTGCATGTATACGGCTCAAGGGGTCTGAGTTTATCGTCTCACCCGAATGACTAGCGCCCAGACAAACACTCAAAGTTTGTTTGTTTGTTTTTTGTTTTTTTGTTTTTGTTGTTTGTTTGTTTTTCGGGGGGTTATATAAATCGAATCAGTCAAAGTGGACAGGTTCATTGACATTATTTACACACGACATTCGTATTCTGAAAGTGGCTGTGTATGTTTCTCTTATCTGTCTGTCAATCTGTTTGTGTGTCTGTCTTTGTGTTAGTTTGTCTGTTTGTCTGCCTGTCTTTTGCCTGTTCGTCAGTCTCTCTGACATATAATGTCTTTCTTTTTTTTTTCGTCTGTGTGTGTGGCTGTGGGCGGAGGGGAGGGTAGGAATGTGCGGGTGTGTGAGTGTGTGAATATGTCTGCCTGATGGATAATTTGTCTGCCGTCTGTGTCTGTCTTTCCGTCTGTACGTTTGCTGGTGGCATTTCTGACACACGCCTCTCTAATCAAGGGAAGCAATTTGATTTTTTGTCTGTGTGTCTGTCTGTTCGTCTGTCTGTTCGTATGTACCTGTGTCTGATGCATTTCTCTTTTTGTCCGTTCATCTGCTCGTGTGTCTGTCTGTCTGTTTATGTTTGTCTCTCTGTCTGTTCGTCTCTGTGGAGTGATGGCCTAGAGGTAACGCGTCCGCCTAGGAAGCGAGAGAATCTGAGCGCGCTGGTTCGAATCGAATCACGGCTCAGTCGCCGATATTTTCTCTCCCTGCACACACACACACACACACACACACACACACACACACACACACACACACACACACACACACACACACACACACTCACACACGCACGCACACACACGCACACACACACACACACACCTCCAAAACCCTCTCACAATAATACCCCCCATTATATATATATATATATATATATATATATATATATATATATATATATATACGCCCCTCCCTTACAATACTCATCTCCTTCGAACCCCATTAAACGCATTATTTTTTGCAATTATGAATATTTAAGAGCAAAGCACTTCATCGAGAGTTTTAGAACTACTTGAAAACCCAGCTGCGTGTGCGGGAATGTATTCATTCTGATCGCAAACTGAAGGATTCGCTGTCAAGAAAAACAAAATGTGTCCGACTTTTTGTCATACCCAGCTCCGCAGGTACCACTTGAAAGTTCTGTGGGAAAAAAAACCACACCTGTTGCCTTGATTTTGTGTTGTATTTTCTGTGTGTGTGTGTGTGTGTGTGCGTGTGCGTGCGTGTGTGTGTGTGTGTGTGTGTGGTTGTTTGTAGGGGTTGGGCTTGGAGCTATAGTTTGTGTTGTGTGTGTGTGTGTGTTCGTTCTTTAGTTTTACATCTTTTCGCTATCAGTGATATTAGATTGTGTGTATGTGTGTGTGTGTG
>NC_134890.1:4205909-4215909 GCF_041734735.1 Babylonia areolata
ACCAGAATGATTTTCTCTCCGTTTATACCGAGAAGGATCCTGGCGATCCTGTTTTGAAAGACTGCTGATGGTTGGGACTACAAGGCAGTGCTGTACCGTGGGTGTCCTTTTATTCTGTGTCCACGCATCGAGCAGGTCCGGGTGATGTAAAAACCTGCAGTGTTTGGTCAGAGGAAATTTGAGCACAGCTGTCACAGACGCCTGCATGAATTGGATGACCCTAAACTTCATGGTCCCATTCTTCCGAAGTTGAGCCCACAACACACTCCACTCTGAGTAGGAGCCGGCGACGAGCCGAAGAAATAGCAACGCTTCTGATGGGATTCGAACCCCTGAGTCCTCCCCACCGACAATAACCACTTCACCGCGGTGTCCCGTGTTGTTATGTCACCTTTATTCCTTTTTGCGGGGTTGTAGTGCGAAAAATAGGATTTACCGTGACGTACAGGAAGAGATAAGAGAGAGAGAGAGGAAAAAGTAGAGGCGAAGATGAATGTCAAAAATTGTGTTTGGCTTCGTATTCCCAAACCCTTTGGCTTCCTTGAATAACATAGGAGGGAAAGCGAAGCCTTGGTGTATGCACCTTTTGGCTGAAAAACGGGAGCGGGGGAGGGGGAGGGGGAGGTGGAATCTGAAACCCCACAAGGACGGATGAGCAGACTCTGCGCTGTAGGACAGATTAAATCATGTTGTTGTTGTTGTTGTTATTCATACATATTTGGTTTTATGTCAGTAGTGATGTAATGGTTATCTGAAGTCTAAGCATACATACATACACGCACACGCGCACACGCACACACACACACACACACACACACACACACACACTCAGGGACACACACACATACACACACACACACACACACACACACACACACACACACACACACACACACACACACACACACACACACACACACACACGGAACATCTCCTACACAGAGACATATACACACAGACACAGTCATAGAGACACACACAGACACACACCCACACTCACACGCAACATCTACACAAACACATACACAAACACACACACAAACACACGCACGCACTCACACACACACGCACACACGCACGGACACACACTCTGTAGGACAGATTAAATCATGTTGTTGTTGTTATTGTTCTTCTTCTTCTTCTCCTCCTTCTTCTTCTTCTTCTTGTATTTGTTGTTGTTGCTGCTGTTGTTGTTCTTCTTCTTCTTGTTTCTGTTGTCGCTGTTGTAGTTCTCGTTATGGTATTGTTGTTTTTGTTGTTATTGTTTGGTTTTGGTTTCTGTTTGTAATCTCGGTGAAGCACTTCTACTTTTTTTTTCTTTCTTTGTTTTTAATCAATGTCCGTCTCAAGTTCTGGTGTGATTTTCTGCCTCTTGATCCTTCATTCATTCGTTAATTATTCCTGACTTATCTATTTACATGTTTGCATTATCATTTACTTACTCGTTTACCTAATTACTTACTTAAATTGCTTTATGCTTCCTTGCTTGGTTGCAAGTTGTCAACCCAAAAATGTACACGAATATACATGCAAGCACTCAAGGCCTGACTAGGGCGTTGGGTTATGCTGCTGTCAGGCATCAGGAGGAGGAGGAAGGTGGCAGAATGGTTAAGACGCTCAGCTGCCAATACAGAGAGTCCGTGAGGGTGTGGGTTCGAATCCCGCTCTCGCCCTTTCTCCTAAGTTTGACTGGAAAATCAAACTGAGCGTCTAGTCTTTCGGATGAGACGACAAACCGAGGTCCCGTGTGCAGCACGCACTTGGCGCACTGAAAAAGAACCCATGGCAACGAGAGTGTTGTCCTCTGGCGAAATTTCGTAAAATGAAATCCACTTTCATAGGTACACAAATATGTAAGCATGCACTCAAGGCCTGACTAAGCGCGTTGGGTTATGCTGCTGGTCAGGCATCTGCTCAACAGATGTGGTGTAGCGTGTATGGATTTGTCCGAACGCAGTGACGCCTCCTTGAGAAAGTGAAACTGAAACTGAAACAGGCATCTGCCTAGAAGATTTTGATGGAACGAATGAGGATTTTTTGTCCGAACGAAGTGACGCCTCCTTGAGAAACGCAGTTCATTTTACATTCTCCGGTGTTTTGGTTTGACATGGTGGGTGGTTTGTTTTTCGACAGGGGTGAAGAGAAAAGTGGGGGAAATAATGGGTGACAAACAAAGGGGAAATGATTCTTGATTTCAAAAGTGCCAGCGTCATCTTTGATGTTAGATTTCCTGCCCCCTCCCCCCACCCCCCCTCCCCTCCCACCCACCCCACTTTTCCCGCCACATTGCATCCACGGCTTCCGGTTTTCCCCTTTAATATCCTGTTGCAGATCGGAAGTGGCAAAGACATTAAATGTTCTTCTTTTACTGTCTTGTTTTGTTCTGTATTTTTGGTGTGTATGTGCGTGTGTGTGTGCTTGTGCGTGTGTGTGTGTGTGTGTGTGTTGTTGTTGTTGTTGTTTTCTTTTGGGTTTTTTGTTGTGTGTGTGTGTGCGTGCGCGCGCGTGCGCGCGCGCGTGTTCTTGCAGAAGAGACTTCAAAGATACACGTGCTTCGCTGCAAACGCTAAAGATGTCAGATGGAAGGCCAGTATGTGTGTGACAGAGTCGTTCTTCGTGTTGCTCATTCCATGATAGAAAGTCCCCTTCCCACGCAATATTTATTTACAACTAGCCATTCCCGACTTGCTTATCGTGGTTTTTTTCCCCATCATGAAGACATGTCCAGTGATAATGTATTTCGAACATGATGCATGAGTAATGGGCAAGGCATATTGGTTTAGCGAGCTGATAACAAAACATAGATAGGACAATAACAATACGATGATGTAAACGCTTTATTAATTACTATTTCACAACGCAGATTCAACATCATGACCTTAGGTCTGTTTTGGGTTGTTTTCTTTTCAGAAAAGAATAGTTTTAAAAAGCCTTTGTCATGCATTTCAAATTCATATTTTATCAGTTGGTTTCTCCAGATGACAAAGGAAGATTTGTTTTTCTTTTTTCTGCCCCATGATATGCGCCGTTTCAGTGGCATTACTTCCACGCCGCTCATTTAGATTCCCCCATACACGGCCACACCTGGGTTCGTCCGTCACAGTTCCAGCGTCGGCAGTCCACAGGGAACCATCGATATCAGGTCGCCAGGAGGCCACACACCAGAGGAGACCCTGCACTGCTGCTGAATCACTTCGGTGGTGTTCAGTGGTGCCTGTTCTGATTTAACGTACTTAGGACACCGCACTAAGCCCCCTACTAACGACAATAATTGCTTAGTCGCGGAGCCAGACTGAGTGAGCGTCTCTCCCAGAGTGGAGACCGCCACCACGTCCCTCAAACATCAACCCCTATGAATCTGCCGACACTGAAGACATTGACAGGACTCACCTCAAGCACGGAAGTGGAGGGGTATTGAAACTGAGGTCACCATGTGAGCAGGGCATGAAAGGCCACAGACTTTGAGACTGTTTTGTTTATATTGATGATGATGAAGGAGGATGACGATGACGATGAGGATGTTGCTATGGAGGTCCATTCTGGTTTGGGATTGCGTGACAAGGTTGTACTCTACGCTTCCTGTCATAATGATATCCCGGCGTTAACCAGGCCCGAGAGATACAGACACTTGCAGTGTTGGTCAGGTAATTAGAGCAACACACCCAAAGACGCATCCTTGAAGTGGATGACACTCGACTGTGTGGTCCCAGTCTCCCCATTTAAGCCCACAGCACACTCAACTCTGGGTAGGAGCCGGCCACGCGTCGAAAAACCCACCTACGCTGGGATTCGAACCCACGTCCTCCCAGCCGTCAGTCCGCGATGCTAACCACTTCGCCACGGCGGCTGGTAAGGAAGCTACACTTAACTCAATCTACACCACCGCTACATGCCTGCTACAACTGCCCTGACAAGACAAGACAAGACAAGACAAAGTCTTTATTTCGAGGATAATAGATAAGCACTGGTATGCTTTTTTACATCCAGTCCCCGCCCTGTACAGGGTCGACACTTCACAATATTAAATAAAATGAAAGCATGGTGTTAATAGAGATACACAACAGAAGAAAAAAAATCAAAACAATTATTTAACACACACACACACACACACACACACACACACACGCACGCACGCACGCACGCACGCACGCACACGCACACACACACACACACACACACACACACACACACACAGGCACAAGCATGGTGTTAGTAAAATGTATAGGAAAAAATGAACCAAATGAAAGAAACAAACACACACAACACACACCGCACTATAGATCAGAGTGGGGGATGGAGGGTGAGGGAGGTTCTCAGTCAACCATACACACTTGGCAAACAGTATCATTAAAATGAACGATTTACATTACACATTATGGCATGGCATAAGGTGGGAAAGGGAATGCTTTTTTAAGGTGGTTGGGCAATGGTGTTGTTCAATTGTTTCTAGGAGTGAGTTCCATAGGCTGGCGCCTGAGTAAACCAGACTGGATTTGAACAAGTCAATTCTTGGAATTGGGATATGGACTGTGGGGAGATTCCTTGATGAATTTACAGAAAATCTGTCTATTAATGTTGGTGGTGCATTACCTGTCATAATCTCTTGCATCATGATTCCTTTATTGTGCTCTGTTCTACGGATTAGTGGAGGAATATTCGCTTGTTTATAGTCTGAGTCTGAAAGGGAAGTCTTTGTAAGGAGTACCAGCTTGAGCCCCCGTTTATGAAGATTCTGTAATGGCTTCATGGTGTTCGCACTTGCGGAGTCCCGTAGTGTTGATGCATTATCTATTGTAGACTGGATATGTGGTTGAAAAAATAATTTCCGTGAATGAAGGTCAAGGAAATGTTTGATTTTGAATAGTTCATGGGTTTTCTGGGTTGTCTTTTTGCAAAGGGAATGTACGTGAGGATTCCAAGTGAGATTGTTGTCAATTATGATCCCCAGAACTTTGTGATCACTGACCTGTTCAATAGGTTGGCCTTTAAGGAAAATTATGAATAGTGTTTTGCCTCTTTAATCTGATTGTGATTAACATGCATTTTGTTTTTTGAGGGTGAAGAGAGATATGGTTTATTTCGGTCCATCTAACGAGCTCATCAGTACTTTCTTGTAAGTCTTTTGCAAGAGCGACAATGTCAGTATGAGAAGTGTGCATTGTTGTATCATCCGCAAAAAGTTCGCAGACGGATTTCGGTTGGAACGGTAGGCCGTTTATATATATTGAGAATAGTAAAGGGCCTAGAATAGACCCATGAGGAATGCCATAATCAGGTGTTGTTGGTGTACTCATTGTCACGCATTGTTGTCTGTTTGTCATATAGGATTTAAGCAAACTAAGACAATTGGTTGACAGACCATACAGTTCAAGTTTTCTAAGTAAGAGGTTGTGGTCTATCACATCAAATGTTTTTTGTTTTGTTTTCTTGTTTGTTTTGTTTTGTTTTGGGTTTTTTTGGTGTTTTCTTTAATCAGCGATTAAAACACCACAATATCTATTGTCTACAATGTTGACCAATGGTACATGAGACCACTGCAGAAAAAATTTTAAAAACCAGTGTGGTTCACTAAAACAGCGATAATCGATGAAAAATTGTTGTTTTAACTGGTCAAACAAAGCTTCGTTTTCATACTTCCGGAATCAGTGAACAGTTCAGTTTAGAATGCGAACTGTACCAAGCAAGAATGAACGAAGTTGGAATAGTGTGTTGGTACGAGAATACTCGTACCAGGTCCACAGAGGAAGTAATTATGGTACGAGTTATCTCGTGCCTGGAGTAAAATGAGTTAACATATCTTTGTCTGTTGTGTCGCAGGTAGTGGACGATGAGGCTTTGAATGAGTTAACATATCTTTGTCTGCTGTGTTGCAGATAGTAGATGATGAGGCTTTGAATGAGTTAACATATCTTTGTTGTGTCGCAGATAGTGGACGATGAGGCTTTGAATGAGTTAACATATCTTTGTCTGCTGTGTTGCAGATAGTAGATGATGAGGCTTTGAATGAGTTAACATATCTTTGTCTGCTGTGTTGCAGGTAGTGAACGAGAAGACTTTGAATGAGTTAACATATCTTTGTCTGCTGTGTTGCAGGTAGTGAACGAGAAGACTTTGAATGAGTTAACATATCTTTGTCTGCTGTGTTGCAGGTAGTGAATGAGAAGACTTTGCTGACCATCCGGAACTACATACAGCAAGGCTAACCAAGAGAAGACGATTCCAGACAATACCAGGTACCACACACACACACACACACACACACACACACACACACACACACACACACACACACACACACACACACACACACACATGCACGTACGCTCATACAAGAACGCATGCACACACGCATTATCTCACACGCATGCACTCACACACGCACATACTCAAGCGCGGGCGCGCGCGCACACACATGCACGTACTCGCGCAGGCATGCACGCACGCACGCACGCAAGCACGCACACACACACAGAGCGAGAGAGAGAGAGAGGGAGAGACAGACAGACAAACAGACAGAGATTTCTTCAAAACCAGAAACAATTTATTTTTAATGATTTCTTGGAGAGAGAGAGAAAAAAAAAATCTTATCTCACTTCTTCACATGTCTTTTTTTTTTTCTCTCTCTCTTTTAATCTTTTTTTTTTCTCACGTGGTGTTAATGATTACCCGAGACACGCGTAATGCAGAAGACGACGAACAGGAAGTGGAAGAAACACAACGAGCACAGGATAAGATGAATAAGGAAAGGGATACTCCACTATCGCAGAAGAGATAAAGAGACAGGGGTGTGGGGGGGGAGCGGTGGAGGGGGAGGGGTAGTGAAGCAGAGAGAGAGGGGGGGGGGAAGGAGAGAGAGAGAGAGGAGATAGAGAAGGGGGGGAGAGAGAGGGGGGATATTTACGGCCTTTATTAGAGAGAGAGAGGGGGAGAGAGGATATTTACGGTCTTTGTGTGTGATATAGAGAGAGAGACAGAGAGAGAGAGAGAGAAGATGTTTATGGCCTGTACGTGAGAGAGAGAGGATATTTACGGCCTTTATGAGAGAGAGAAAGAGAGACAGAGAGAGAGACAGAGAGAAGATGTTTATGGCCTGTATGAGAGAGAGAGAGGATATGTATGGCCTTTATGAGAGAGAGAGAGAGAGAGGAGATGTTATGGCCTGTATGAGAGAGAGAAAGAGATAGAGAGGAGAGAGAGAGAAGATAGAGAGGGAGATAAGATGTTTATGGCCTGTATGAGAGAGAGAGAAGAGAGACAGAGAAGATTTTTATGGCCTGTATGAGAGAGAGAGAAAGTGGAGAGAGAGAGAGAGAGAGAGAGAGAGAGAGAGAGAGATGTTTATGGCCTGTATGAGAGAGAAAGTGGAGAGAGAGAGAGAGATGTTTATGGCCTGTATGAGAGAGAAAGTGGAGAGAGAGAGAGAGATGTTTATGGCCTGTATGAGAGAGAAAGTGGAGAGAGAGAGAGAGATGTTTATGGCCTGTATGAGAGAGAGAGGGAGAGAGGGGGGGAGAGAGAGAGGGAGAGATGATGTTTATGGCCTGTATGAGAGAGAGAGAGAGAGAAAGTGGAGAGAGAGGGGGGAGAGAGGGAGAGAGATAAGGATAACCGTGTTGTGTTCCAGAAAGGCCATGGCCCAATCTGAAGTGGTAAACACGAATAAGAAACAATTTTTAAAGTGATGTTGTACTGTTAGAATTTCCCTGGTTTGTTGTAACTTCAAAAAGCTAACATGATAAGCAGACTGACATTTGAAATGGTGGTGAACATGATAATGTCATTCCAGTTATTGTCTATTTCTTATATAAAATAGCCACCATTACGATTCTAAAGAAAAAAAAACCCAGCTCATATCACAATCATATAAACGTTCTCACCCAGCCCCCTATTCCAGCCACCCACACACAGCCACACATCCCCACCCCCCACGCCCCCACACACCCGATCATTTGACATGTGCACACAGCAGCAAAGACAGAAGAAATGTGCAAACACAAAAATAATCAGCTTTTATTCAAGACTGGCATAGCCTCTTTAATCCTGAACAAGCCACACAGAACACACAGACAATACAGAACAAACGCATGGTTGCCTCGGTGGGTTTTTTTTTTTTTTTCAACTGGAAATTAACAAAACAATGAGGCCAGGAGATGAAATGATTAACAAATAGTAAAGAGTGGTAACTCTCTCCATTCACAAGGTACACAACTTCAAGTCAGTGCTGGTTGTGTTGTCCCCTGACAAAACTGTGTATACGAAATCCACTCCGACAGGCAGCCAAAATATACGTAAATGCACTCAAGGCCTGACAAGCGCGTTGTCAGGCATCTGGTCTAGCAGGTGTGGTGTAGCGTATATGGATTAGTCCGAACGCAGTGACACCTCCTTAGGAAAAGGCAAACTGAAACAAACTGACCAGTTTCCAGTTGAAAAAAAAACCCCACCGAGGCAACCATGTGTTTGTTCTGTACTGTCCATGTGTTCTGTGTGGCTTGTTCAGGATTAAAGAGGCTATGCCAGTCTTGAAGAAAAAGCTAATTTGTGTTTGCACATTTCTTCTGTCTTTGCTGCTGTGTGCACATGTCAAATGATCGATATAAGCACAGGCCCGGCGCTTCCTTTTTTGAGGAAGTGTCTGGGTTTGTTCCAATGTACCTTTTATTTACCTGCGTGCTAGCTGAATCGGTAGCGTAATTAGCGCTGACTTGAAGTTGTGTACCTTGTCAATGGAGAGAGTTACTACTAGAAAGTCCAGACGTTTGAGACAAAATGCTTCAGACGACTGCTTGGAATCTCATGGAAGGACAGAAAGACCAATGACTTTGTCAAGAGCCAAATAACTATGCTAGTGGGTCCACTGGAACCACTCTTAGCAGTGGTCAAAAGGAGGAAGCTGTCATGGTTCGGGCATGTGACACGCCACAATTCACTGCAAAAGACAGTTCTACAGGGAACGCTAGAGGGTGGTAGGCGAAGAGGGAGGCAAGCCAAATGCTGGATGGACAACATCAAGGAATGGACCAATATGGATAGCGCTACGCTGATACGACAGGCAGAAGATAGAACCGGATGGCGTCGTCTGACTACGGAATCGTCCCTCATGTCTCCTCTACGCCCATCCCGGGCAGGAGAATGAATGGAATGGAATGGACCACTCTACTATTCGAAACAAACTGAATTGAAACATTATCTCCTTGTCGGACTTTCTTTCTTTATTATGCTGTCTTTCTTTCTTTCTTTCCTCTTTTCTTCCTCTGATACTCGACTTCTCAGGATACCTCACGTCAGAAGTAAGACCTATGGACACAGATCGTTTTCTTTTCAATCGCCAAAGACGTGGAGCAAGCTCCCTGATAACCTCCGTCATTCTGATTCCCTCGCATCTTTTAAATCTCGTCTCAAAACTAAACGTTTCCCTCAGCAGTAAGTTCAATTGTGGCAGGTCCACTTCCTTTGCGTTAGCTGTGCTTGACTATGTGTGTATACATATGTATGTGTACATAACTACATGCATGTATATGAATGCGTATTGTGTGTGCGTGTGTTTATGTAGTTTGTGCCTGCCTATGTGTGCGTATGTGTTAGGGTAGCCTGTTAGATACACATGTATGTTAAAATGTATGTATGCAGCGTGTGTGTGTGTGTGTGTGTGTGTGTGTGTGTGTGTGTGTGTGTGTGTGTGTGTGTGTAGTCACATTTTGGTGTGTGTACGTAACATAGATATAATGTTTTATGTTAACAAAAGCGTTTCTGTAAAGCAGATTTCTGGATAGTGTGCTATATAAGTATCCATTATTATATATCATTATTATTATTCTTTCAGCTCTCCATCACATTCAAATCAAGACAGAAAATATGCTTTGGGATACATGTCAGCTTTTTCCATTTTTACATCTCTTTTCGCCCACTGAGATCTGCTTCGAGATGTCTGACTGCCAGACGTGAAACTGGATCCCTCTGATCAGTAGAAGAACGTCTTCTCTTACAGTCTTAAAAAGAA
>NC_134890.1:4218409-4223409 GCF_041734735.1 Babylonia areolata
TGCAGGGGGCGTGTGTGCGCGTAATTCTGTGCATCTGTGTGTATGAGTGTGTTTCCGCGCATACATTTGTGCGTCTGTGTCTGTGTCTGTGTGTGTGTGTGTGTGTGTGTGTGTGTGTACGCGCGTACGTGTCCGTGCACATTTTGCGTCGGTAGCATCCATGTGCGTCCGCGCGCAACCACGCTCACTTTTCAGACAAATCCACTTATATCTTCGAACCATGATTAACCAGCTTGACACGTACTTAAACACCATGGAGACATCAACGCTAGTTTTCACAGAATGGAAAACAACAATAACAGCAACAACAACAACAACAACAACAGCAACAAACAAATTAACAAAATTTGCGTAACGTCAAGGCGGCGATCTTAAAACACGATCAAGGCTGTCAGTAAAAACCTCAAGCGACAATCCCAATCTTGTTGTTCCGATGACACAGCTGATTTCCCTCGGTGTGAGATGGAGCTGCTGCTTTAGGAAGAAAGAGCCGACCTTCATCTGTCTCCGGAAGGGGGTGGGGGTGTCGCCTGACAGTGGAACAGGAAGGCAAGAAAGGCAGGATGATATATATTCATTTTCCCCTGACAGATATTGGAGTCTTGTTTGAGGGAGAGCGAGTGGCGAGGAATGCAAACGAAATAACAAAAGCGTAATTTCCGAACCAGCTGAAACAGCACTCTCACTCACTCACTCACTCATTCTCTCAACCGCTGGGGTCGTTGGGGGGACATGAGGAAGATGTCATAGTTCGCCACGCCGTTCTGTTGGCAGCTGTCGTGAGGAGATCTGGCATCGTCATTTTGGTCCATTCCTTGACGTTGTCGGACCAGCTCTTTCTCTGCCGCCCCCGTCTGCGCCCTCCCTCTACAGTCCCTTGCAGGATGGTTTTGGAGAGGGTGTTATGTCGTATGACGTTACCAAACCATGCCATCTTCCGTCGTTTGACAGTCGCCAGCAGTGGTTCCTGGGGCCCAACAAGGTTGCTGACCAGGTTCCGCACATAGTCAATGGTCTTGTGCTCCTTGTAGGAGATGTGTAGTAGTCTCCTCAAGCATTTGGTTTCGAATGCTTGAATTCTTCTTTCTTCATTTGCTGAAACAGCAAATGTCAGTTACTCAGGCGAACAAATACATAGATGGATGATAACAAACAATGATAATCAGCGACAATGATGGCTGGTTCTTCGCTTGCGAAGATCAGTGGGAAGTTCCTGCCAGGGATGGGCGGCATGCCTTTTGATGACTAATTAGTCCAATCCGTGATCTGCAGAGTCTGTGGCATTGTGGGCAGGTGTAGATCTGGCCTGCGTTGCTGGGCTGCGGACCTGGGTCTTTCCTTCTCCTCCTTTTCTCCTGAATGTTCAGTCGTCTGGTTTCCTCAAAGTGTTGGGTTCCCCTGAGCGTTGAAGATCTCCAGCTACCTCTATCTGACGCTGACTTCTCCCATGTCTTGGGGTTGATGTCCGCTTGGTATAGTTGCTTCTTCAGTTGGTTCCTTGAATCTTTTCTGTGGTGGGCCTGTATTGCGTTTGCAATAATTCCGAGCCAGCTGAAACAGCAAATGCCAGTTACTCAGGCGAACAAATACATAGATGGATAATAACAAACAAATGATGATCAGCGACAATAAACAAATAGAAAAAAAACAAATGAACAGAGAAATGAGCCACTGACTGAGCAGATGAATACACTTCTTTGCGGGGGTTCGGAAACTGAGCATCCCACTTGGCCCACTGAGAGTGTCGTTTTACGCAATTATCATCGTTATGTGAAACGCACGCACACACACACACACACACACACACACACACACACACACACACACACACACACACACGCACGCACGCACGCATGCACGCACACACACACACACACACACACACACAGAGAAAACGAACGAACGAACGAACGAAATTTTATTTCACAAGGAGAAGAGAATAAAGATAATAAGCACAATTGCTTTTTTACATCCGGCTCTCTTGGGGGTGGGTGGGGGGGAGTAAAAAAGTGCATCCACAAAAGCAAATTCTTCATACACAAAAAAGAAAAGAAGAAGAAAGAAAAAAAATTCCCCTGCCCCCTCATCCACCCACCCTTCCAACAACAACAACAACAAAAGTAATTAGCAAACAATGAGGCCAGGAGATGAAAAGATGAACAAATAGTAAAGAGTGGTAACTCTCTCCATTCACAAGGTACACAACTTCAAGTCAGTGCTGCTTACGCTACCGATTCAAAAAAAGTAACTATGTATACCACATAATTCAACACATCAACAGCTTATATGAATGGTACAAAGACATGTACAAATAATACATTTATTGAGGGGAGAGAGAGACAGAGAGAGAGAGAGAGAGAGAGAGAGAATGACAATGACAATGACAATGGCAAGTGTTTTATTGAGGGTAAAATGGATAAGCTGGAAGCTTCTTTACACCATGCCCTCACACACGCATGAGAGAGAGAGAGAGAGAGAGAGAGAGAGGGAGGGGGGAGACGTAGTTGGGGTAATTAGAACACTTGGACCCGATGCAGCTGAAGTTGAGCATGTTGCCACGGCTTGTCAATGCACGGATGTAACTGCAAAGCTACTGGGATGTCGGGCATATAATAATCATCATCATAATTATGATCATAATCATAACAGTGATGATGATGATAATGATGATGAGCATTATCATAATCATCATCATAATAATAATATTATGATGATGATAATGATGATATATATATATATATATATATATATATATATACATACATACATACATACATACATACATACATACATATATAATATATATATATATATATATATATATATATATATATATATATATATACTTTTTGCTGATAAGTGTATATATATATATATACTTGTGTGTGGATGAGCATAGTTTTGTGGATAAGTGTGTGAATATTCTTGCCTTCTTAAGAAATTATAATGGCACTTGAGTTCTCCAAGGGAATAAGCGTCTTAAAAAATACTTTATTGTTATTATTATTATTTATGATGATGATATTGATGATGAGGATGATGATATTGATGATAACAATAGCAATTGTCGACAACAAAAATAAGAATAAGAGTAGTAAGAGAACAATAATCATAGTAACAATAATGATAATAATGATAATGTTGATAGGCTTCTATAACACAGCACCCCCTCAGATGCTCACGCACAAGATCAACTACGCACGTTAAAGATCCTGTGGTCTGAATCGATGGGGGCCCGTGAAAGTTCAGACGCGCCAAGCATGCCTCCGTCCCCGAACACGGAGCACGGCTATATATAATCACAGACACGCGAGAAGTCACTCTTGGAAATAAGTTTTCAGCTTACGATCAACAAGAAGAAGGAGGAGGAGGAGGGGGAGGAGAAAGAAGAAGAAGGAAGAAGGAGGAGGAGGAAGGGGAGGAGAAGGAAGAAGAAGAAGAAAGAAGGAGGAGGGGGAGGAGAAGGAAGGAGGAGGAGGAGGAAGGGGAGGAGAAGGAAGGAGGAGGGGGAGGAGAAGGAAGAAGAAGGAGGAGGGGAGGAGAAGGAAGAAGAAGGAAGAAGGAGGAGGAGGAAGGGGAGGAGAAGGAAGAAGAAGAAGGAGGGAGGAGGAGGGGGAGGAGAAGGAAGAAGAAGAAGGAGGAGGAGGAGGAAGGGGAGGAGAAGGAAGAAGAAGAAGAAAGGAGGAGGAGGGGGAGGAGAAGGAAGAGGAAGAAGGAGGAGGGGGAGGAGAAGGAAGAAGAAGGAGGAGGAGGAGGGGGAGGAGAAGGAAGAAGAAGGAGGAGGAGGGGGAGGAGAAGGAAGAAGAAGGAGGAGGAGGAGGAAGGGGAGGAGAAGGAAGAAGAAGAAGGAAGAAAGAGGGGGGGGAGAAGGAAGAAGAAGGAGGAGGAGGAAGGGGAGGAGAAGGAAGAAGAAGGAGGAGGAGGAGGAAGGGGAGGAGAAGGAAGAAGGAGGAGGAGAGGGGAGGAGAAGGAAGAAGAAGACAGAAAAATAAAATAATTAATAAAATTAAAAAAATTAAAAAGTTGGAATTAGCAAAAACAAATTGGTCGAACTTGTGTAAAAGGTTTAGGGGGAAAAAAATCAATAATGAAATTCAGTCTGCTTGGTTATCTGCGTGTGTGTGTGTAATTTTATATGTGCGTGTGGATGTGCTTCAAGATATCATCAGTTTAGGTTTATATCTTCTGTCTTTTTTTATGCACAGTTTTTTTCTGTATGCAATTCTTTCTTATTTTCCCCTTAAAACATAGATTTGTTTGTTCATTACTTTTTTTCTGTTCTTTCTGTATTTTTCACATGTTATTCTTAGTTTCTTTCTTTCTTTCTTTCTTTTCTTTTCTTTCTTTCGAGTTTATTTTCTGTCATGATATTCTTTTCGCATTTATTTTCTGACTTGTTGAATAAAATACCTCCAAGGCATAAATGTTGTTCAGCGAAAGAATCCTACAGAAAGATCGAAGCATTAAAATTGTGTGTGTGTGTGTGTGTGTGTGTGTGTGTGTGTGTGTGTGCGTGCGTGCGTGTGCGTGTGTCTGTCTGTGTCTGTGTGTGTGAGTGTGTTTCTGTGTGTGTGTGTGTGTGTGTGTGTGTGTGTGTCCGTGCGTGTGTGCGTGCGTGTAAGCGTGTATATGTGTGTGTATGTGTTTGCGTATGTGTGTGTGTCTGCGTGCATGTGTTAAGAAAGAGTGACTGCACTACAATATATTTATTTCATGAATGTTTTATTCTTTAGACATCATGTGTTTTTGTGCCTGTGTGTTGTTAAGCTTGCGTTTATATGTGATTCTTAATGTAATGTGTATAAGGAAATTAAAAAAAAAATCATTCCCAGTGACGGATAAAGCGATACTATGCTGCATTAGATGCACATGTATGTTAAAATGTATGTATGCAGTGTGTGTGTGTGTGCGTGCGTGCGTGCGTGTGTGTGTGTGTGTGTGTGTGTGTGTGTGTGTGTGGTCACATTTTGGTGTGTGTATGTAACATAGATATAATGTTT
>NC_134890.1:4238409-4243409 GCF_041734735.1 Babylonia areolata
CGCACGAGATAGATAGATAGGTAGACAGACAGACAGACAGGCAGGCAGGCAGACAGACATATAGATAGATAGATAGATCGAGAGTCTGTGTGTCTGTGTGTGTGTGTCTGTGTGTGTGTGTGTGTGTGTGTGTGCGTGCGTGCGTGTGTGTGTCTGTGTGTCTATGTGTATCTCTGTATGTATGTGTGAGAGACAAAGAGAGAGAGATTGTGTGTCTGTATGTGTCTGAGTGTGTGTGTGTGCGTGCGTGCGTGCGTGTGTGTGTGTCTGTCTCTGTTTGTGTCTGTTTGTGTTTTGTGCCTGTCTGTGTGTCCATGTCTGTGTTTCTGTATGTGTCTCTATGTCTATGTGAGAGAGAGAGAGAGAAAGAGAGAGAGGAGGGAACAAACAAACGAACAGACACGCAGACAGGCAGCCGCACAGCCAGATTCCAATGATTTATTCATACGGAAACTGTAGCCCTTCAGCGATGCAGATCAGTGCACAGAACCAGAAGCCAAAAAAGAAGAAATGAAGATAAACATTGAAAACAAATACGTTATAAAACAAAATTTTAAAAACAACAGACATAAAATAGATAGAGGAATTATAAGATCCCTTGCAGGTGGGCAGTGCCCTAAGGGAGAAAACTGAGAAAAGAAATTCTATTTGTTTTGTTTTTTTTGTTTTTTTTTTGTTTTTTGTTTTTTTTTGACAAGTGGATGCTTTTTTTTTTTTTTTTTTTCCCCTTGCAGAGAAGGTTATATTTGTCAAGAAACATGTAAGCACATTTCACATTAAAATTTTGGGTAAACAATATAACAAAATACATTGATTCCAAGAAAAACAATGAAGCATTACACCATAGAATCTGCTTCAAGGAAAAACACATCAACACTGTCCCTCGCTTCACTGAAGTTATATCATTCATCCAACTGCAAGGTTTTTGTTTTTGCATCTCCCCAATCCCAACAAACACCCACACACAGTGAGGCCCACACACACACCCATACTCAACGTGTAATCCATCGGTCAATATACCACAAAACTAGCAACATAATCTCCTTCTGAGACATCGAGGGAACACCGATATTAATCCAGTTTAAAACAGGTTCTTAGAATGTACAAACATAATCATGAAGAAAAAAACAACAATATTATCAATTATTATTGTTATGAAAACATCAAAACCTGTTACATAATATTGTGTATATTCTAAGCTAGCCATCTGTCGGATCATTATGTTATTCTCTTTCTCTCTTACATACACAGAGTAGCAAACAGCCAGACACAAACACGCACACGCACACACCCCTCCCTCCCCTCCCAACACACACATATGCTCAAAACGCTCGCTCTCGCACACTCTCGCGCGCACATTCACACACGCAGACATTGGCAAACGAAATGGGCTACACACAAACACTTGAATGTTGGCATAATGGCACCAAAGCATTTGAGTTTTCAATTCAACACTGATACATAAATGGCAACTGAGGTATAGCATATGGTGTTGCAGATATTCGCCTGTCGCCGGTATGTCTGTACGTGTGGTTGGCAGTGTTGTATGCAAAACTGAAATACACTAAAGTAGAAATAAGACAGCAATGATAATGACAGCAAAAACCAGTTTCTTTAACCATTCTTATATATTCCGATGTATCATATTAATCCTTTAAATCGCTTATTATTCCCATGTACGGGAACCACTTCTGTTCAAATTTGTTATAGCGCATTTCCATTCTGGACACATATTTTTCAGTGCGGTAGTTGTACTGTACTTCCTTCACGAATGCTGATATTGTTGGTCTGATTTTATTGATTCTGCTTTTGTATATAAAAAATTTAGCCCATAATATAATCAGGTTGAGTACTTCGTCTGTTTTCGTTTTGTCGTCAGTTCCAAACAAAATAAGTTCAGTATTAAATGATAATCTCTCACACCCTTGGCATTTATCTTTCAATAATGTTTCCAGTTCTAACCAGTAAGACTGTATGTAGTTGCATTCCCACAGGTAATGATGTATAGTATCTTTTTCAATATTGCAAAAGTTGCATTTTTCACTTTCTGTCAATCCCATTCTTCTAAGAATACTATTTGTGACTAAAATTCTAAAGCAAATTCGGATTTGGAACCATTTTAGTTTGATTTCTTTCGTCTTCTTAATTAACTCTAAAGCAGTTTTCCAATCTATTACAACATCCAGTTTTCTCTCCCAATTACCGAACGGTTTTATGTCATATATTTCTATTTTTTCAAGCAAAATATTATAGTATGTTCTTGATCCTTTTGTAACTCTACATATCATGTCTAATGCTTTTGTGTTCTGGTTACTTTCGTTGTTGATTATTACTATCCTTTCCTTTTTAATGTATTGCTTTATTGCTTGTGTACAACTTTGATAGTGTAAGTAGTTAACTCTTATGTTCCATTTTTTACAGAATTGTTCATGGCTCAGAAAGCCTCCGTCTTCACTTAATACATCTCTTACTAAATACACATTCTTTTTTGCCCAGTCATTGAAACAAAAATCAACGTTACCTACTTTAAATTTGTCATTATAAAATATAGGTTCTGATACAAGTTCTTTGTAGTTTTGTAATTTTACGTGGTTGTTGAATTCATCAAATGCTACGAATACATCTTTCCAGAAGTGGTTACATTTACTTTTGATAAATCTTTTGGCTCCGTAACAGTTTAAGTTAATTATGTCTGGACATTGTTTAAGTAGTATTTGCCTCCACTTTTGGGTTCCTGTGTATAATTTCCTTACCCATGACAATTTTAAGGACCTAACGAAAGTTATTATATCCGGTATTCCTATACCTCCTTGCTCAATGTTTTGCACCGAATACTGTCTTTTGATTTTGTCTGTTTTTTTGTCCCATACAAACTCATAGCACATTTTTTGCAGTCTTTTCAGTTCGTTTTCTGGCGGGTTGGGCAGTAAAATCCATAAGTAAGTTAATTTTGTAAGTATTAAGGACTTTAGTACTGCCACTCTACCCAAAGGCGTACATATTCTTTTTGCCCACGTTTTGAATAGATTAATGACTTCAACAAATTTATCTGCAATATTAATTTTTGTTATGTCTGATATTTCGTTAGTAAACCAAATTCCCAATATTTTGAACTTTGTTGGATTCCATTGCATCTCTTTGTGAACTAAGTATCTTTCAGGCGAATTTTTCTTTTTTCCTAACCAAACATTTATTGTTTTTTCAAAGTTAAGTCTTAGGCCTGAAATATCTTCAAATTCATTTAGTGTTTCAAACAACCTTTCGTATGAGCATCTGTCTCCTTCTAATGTGAATGTTGTATCGTCTGCAAACTGATTTATTTTAAATTCTGTGTCGGATATTTTTATACCTTTTATTTTTTCGTCGTTACGAATTTTGCATGCAAGTATCTCTGAACATAGGACAAACAAATAAGGCGATATCGGGTCTCCCTGACGACGCCCTCTATTTATATCAAAGTGTTGGGATACCTTTCCATTAACTACTACATAAGACTTTATATCATTATAAAAAGAGGCTACCCAGTTGCATATATCCTTCCCAAATCCAAATTCTTTCAGTACATTTTTCATGAACCCCCAATTAATCGAGTCAAAAGCTTTTTCAAAATCTATCGATACGAGCAGTCCTGGTAGGTTCTTTTTTCCAGGTAATGAATCATATCATACATAGATCTTAAATTATCCCCAATATATCTTCCTGGTATGAACCCCGTTTGATCTTCATTTATCAGTTTTGGTAAGACAGCTTTGATTCGATTTGCAATGCATGTTGTTCCAATTTTATAGGTGACATTTAAAAGAGTAATTGGTCTCCAGTTTTTTAAGAATTCCCTAGGCTTATCTGCTTTAGGTAGACATACTATTACCCCTTCCCTTTGTGTTATAGACATTCTTCCTTTGTAAAATCCTTCATTAATAGAACGGACTACAAAATCCCCAAGTTGTTTCCAGAAAAACTTAAAGAAATTGACTGTCACTCCATCAGTTCCTGGACTTTTGTCATTATTCATATTCTTTAATGCTATAGATGCTTCTTCTTTAGTAATAATTCCCTCCAGTACCTCAGCTTCTTGTTCACTTAAATGTGGTAGATTTGTGACATAAGTACCTAAGTCAACCTCTTGTGTATTTCTTTCTTTATATAGTTCTTGGTAAAAAGACCTAGTTTCTTCTAACATTTCCTCTGTTTTCGTTAAGACCTGTCCATTGTCTGTAACTAATTTTAGCATTTGTTTACTCACAAAGTGTCTTTTTTCTAGTGAACAGAAGTATTTTGTTATTTTTTCTCCCTGTGACGCCCATCTTGCCTTTGATCTAATGATGATCCCATCCATTTTTGTTTTTCTTATTTCTTCTAATTGTTTCTTCTTTTCCTCTAACTGGTATGCTTCCTTTACACTTCTATCACTATTTTTTTCTATCGCCTGTATGTCTTGTTCCAGACCTTCTTCTTTTACTCTTTGCTCTCCTTTCTTTTTAATGGCATATGCTACAGTATTTGCTCTTATTTCCATTAACAGGGTGTCTAAAAATAATTGGTCTGATATTGTGAAGTGCAATTCGCTATTTAGAATATCTTTGATTTTATCCCGGGAATATATCAATACTGCATATTGTTCCTTTACCCTTTCAATAGTTTCATTAACAAGTTCTACATATATCTGATCTTTTAACAAGGAAGAGTTAAATTTCCAAAAAGGTTTATGCTTCTTTTCTGCTTTAAACATCATTTCTAATGTTATGAGGGAATGGTCACTACGATATCCATAACAAATGTCTGCATTCTTTACGTCAGAGATAAGAGTTTCAGAAACTAGGAAGAAATCTAACCGACTTTGCTGAAATGGATTTGTTCTTCTCCAGGTGTATCGAAAAATTTCTGGATTAAATTCTCGCCAAATGTCCACTAGTTCTAATTGTGATATCATATCCAGTACTGTTTACCCAGTGCCCTAAGGGAGAAAAATGAGGAAAAAATAATAATTCAGTTTTGATACA
>NC_134890.1:4250909-4263409 GCF_041734735.1 Babylonia areolata
GGCAGAAAAAAAATCACTCCTAAATGATTGTAACTGGGTTCAACTTTGATCTGTTTACTCTGTGTGGCTGTGTGTGTCTGTGTCTGTGTGTTTGTGTGTGTCTGTATGTCTGTGTGTGTGTCTGTGTGTGCATGTGCGTGAGTGTATGCGCTTGTTTGCCTACGTTCTGTGTGCGTGTGAGTTTTTCTATGGATTTTTGTTGGTGGTGGTGGTGTTGTTGTTGTGTGTGTGTGTGTGTGTGTCTGTCTGTTTATGTGTATTTGTGAGTGTGCGTGTGTTTGTGTGTGTTTATATGTGTGCGTGTGTTTGTGCGCGTGCATGCATGTATGTGCGAGTGTGTATGTGTGTGTGTGTGTGTATGCGCGCGCGCGCGTGCGGGCACGAATTTGTATGTGCGTGTGTGTGTGTATGTTTATATGTGTGTGTGTGTGTGTGTGTGTGTGTGCGCGCGCACGCGCGCAGGTGTGTTTGTGTGTGTACTTGCTTTTTCCCGAAATAATAAAGTTGTTTTTTTCTTCTAAAACACTAGCCTTTGCACAATATTTCTACCTTGGTAAGTGTGTCGCAATCGTTTTGCTGTGTTTGTATTTGATTTGTCGTTAATTTTTATTGATCAGTCTTGTTGGGGGGGGGGAGGTTTGGGGTGGGGGGGGGGGTCTTTTTTTTTTAATCTCACAGCCGTGGTTTTCTACAATGACCTTTCTGATATTTCAAAACAGATGGGTCCACCAGTCTGTTTTGCTCTCTCCAAATCCATTCAAAAAAGAGTCAAGATGTTTCTTTGGTTTTTTTTTTTTTTTTTAATGTGACATTTTAATTCGTTTGATTCCTGTTTTATCTGTGAGGGTGGCATCAGCATATAATGTGGAGCAATGTGGAACAGGGTGGAGGCATATGTCTGTCTCAAAAGCTAGAACTTGTATTGGAATCAGGGAGCTGGATGGAAAGAAACGGTGTGAATGAAGTGGGGGGGAAAATGACAGCATCGAAACAAAGCCTTTAAGCATGCACAGTTATACACACACTCTCTCTCTCTCTCTCTCTCTCTCTCTCTCTCTCTCTCTCTCTCTCTCTCTCTCTCTCTCTCTCTCTCTCTCTCTCTCTTCAGTCCTTCCTTCCTTTCTCAGTCCCCCCTCCACCTCAGCCCCTTCCCCTTTTCGGTTGAATAGTTTTCTCTCTCTCTCTCTCTCTCTCTCTCTCTCTCTCTCTCTCTCCTCTCTCTCTCCTTCCTCTCTATCTCTCCTTCTCTATCTCTCCTTCTCTCTCTCTCCTTCTCTCTCTCTCTGTCTCTGTCTCTGTCTGTCTCTGTCTCTCTATCTCTCTTTCTCTGTCTCTCTCTCACTGTCTCTGTCTTTGTCTCTCTCGCTCTCTCTCTCTCTGTCTCTGTTTCTGTCTCTCTCACTCTCTCTCTCTCTCTCTCTCTCTCTCTCTCTCTCTCTCTCTCTCTCTCCTCTCTCTCCTCTCTCTGTCCCTCTCTCTCTCTCTCTCTCTCTCTCTCAGTGTTCAGTGTTCAGTGTCTCTCTCTCTCTCTCTCTCTCTCTCTCTCTCTCTGTGGAAAAGACGAAAAAAATGAAACTGAAGACATACTTGACTTAGTTTTACTTGTTGCCAACTTTTACGTGTACAAATTATAGACAAATAATATAAAACCAACACTGCCATCCTTTTTGAAGGAATTGCAATCAAAATATATATATATATATATATATATATATATATATATAATATTGAAGAACATATTATCCATAAACACCACATGACACACGCTAGTCTTTACAAGAAGTGAATCCCTTACAAAAATTCATTGCAATCACTTTAATTGTGTTTATGTATGTGTGCGTTTATATACAAATGCATAGCATATGTCTGAGATTTAGCTGTTCAATAATTTATGGATTTGTTGATTGTACTTATTTGTATGTTTGATATACATAAACAAATCCAAGCTCTTTTGTCTTCGTTGTCCATACAGAAGTGAAAAAAAAATGAAAAAAAACCCCAACAGTCTTCGTAATTACACACTCACACACACACACACACACACACACACACACACACACACACACACACACACACACACACACACACACACACACACACACACACATTTGTTGGAGCTGAGTACTTGTTGTTGACATCCCAAAGTCCAAGGTTTGGATTGTGTATAAAAAAAAAAAAAGTTAACATCCAATGAAACAAGTTGATTGTGTGTGTGTGTGTCGTGTGTGTGTGTGTAGTGTGTGTGTGTGTGTGTGTGTGTGTGTGTGTGTGTGTGTGTGTGTGTGTGTGTTGTTTGCTTTGGTGCAGTTGTGAAGTTGCTGGTATTCGCCTGTCAATTGTGTTCAAGCATGTACAGTTCTTTAACTCTTCACAATACCAGCTGGGTTTCATATGATGTGGAAGTGTGTGCGTGTGTATGTGTGTGTGTGTGTGTGTGTGTGTGTGTGTAGTGTGTGTGTGTGTGTGTGCGTGTGTGTGTGTGTGTGTGTGTGCATGTGTGTGTAGTGTGTGTGTGTGTGTGTGTGTGTGTGGTGTGTTTTTTGTTTGTTTTGTTTTTGTTTATTTTCAAATCGTAATGCGTGTGTGTGGTTTCTTTTCTGTTGTTGTTTTTTTTTGTTTGTTTGTTTGTTTGTTTGTTTGTTCGTTTGTTTGTTTTTGAGTTTGTCTTTGTTGTTGTTGTTTGTTTGTTTTTTTGTTTGTTTGTTGTTGTTTTTTTGTTTTTGTTTTTTTGGGGGGTTTTGTTGTTGTTGTTTTGTTTTGTTTTATTTTAGCGAGAGCGGTCAAGGGTATCAGTTTCCCAGGAAGCGATTTCTATGTCACAGGCTTTGAGGTTGCCTTAAAGGTGTCCTTGAAGCGCTTGCAGGGTCTTCCAAGTTCGCGACGGCCTTCCTTCAGCTCTGTAATGTGAAGAAAAAAAACTTTGTTTCCCTTCATTTTTAGGACATCTGACTTTGGTATTCCATGAGATGTTATAACGTGTTGTAATTAAAATATATTTTTTAAAGAAATTATGAAGGCTTCTAGGGATATTTCTACCGTTCGGAACATGAAAGGGAAACACCAAATTAAAACTGTGATGAGATATAAGAAAGAAAAAAAAGAACTAGGAAGAATTCAGTGGGGGAGGAAAGGGGCGGGGGGGGGGGGGGGGTGTCAGCAAGGTGACACCGATGATGTGATATAATTTACATAGTGAACAACAACAACAGACACTGAAGGAAATGTGTAATAACGCACACGAAACAACACGGATTCACACTGTTGTTGTTGTCTCGTTCGTCATTTATCAGATGGGTTCCCCCGTCTCCTCGACGAAGGCGGCAGTACGTCGCAGGTCCTCCAGTCCTCCGTAGAGCTTCCGGGCCGCTGGGATTGGGTCGGGCCAGGTTTTCTCTCGGAGCGCTTGGTGGAGCGGGCAGGACTGCAGCAGATGTTCTGTTGTCTGGCTGCCTGTTCTGCAGGGGCACTGCTCTGTGTCGCCGATACGGAGTTTCGTGTATAGGTGGTGTTTCAGGCGTTCGTGGCCTGTCCTTAGCCTTCGCACTGTTCATTCAAGCAGAGCTTCAAATGTGCTTTCCAGCAACTAACCAGTAGATGAAAAGGAAAGCTCCAACTTCTCAGCATGGGCCTTCTCTCTGTATAGTCATCAAAAGTGGAATATAAACCCGAGATGCGAGGGAGACAGAGACAGATAAGAATAATAATAATAATGGTATTTCAAATGCACTGAATCTTGTTCAGAGACATATCTAAGCGCTTTCACACCAGTCATTCACACGCATGCATAACTCTAAAACTGGAGAAACTGAAGACAAGGAAGAGGCAGGGGAGGGAGACTATCTTGTGAAGAGGTGGGTTTTAAGGCCAGACTTGAAAGAGCTGAGTGCGGAGACCTGCGGAAGAGAAAGAGGAAGTTCATTCCAAATGCAAGGTCCAGAGACAGAAAGAACGGCGTCCAACAGTGGAGTGTTTGAATCTGGGTATGCGTAAACAGAGTGGATCCGAAGCCGATCGTAGAGAGCAAGATGGAATGTAGAGGTGAAGGCAGCCGCAAAGATAGGAAAGGGCAGATTTGTGAATACATTTATAACATAGAGTGCCGATCTTGCACTTTATTCTGTGTGAGACAGGGAGCCAATGGAGATGTTGCAAAAGAGGAGTGATGTGCTCATATGGGTAAAGAGAACCAGCGAAATGTATGTTAACAACCTTGACAGCCTCTTGATGTAAAACGAACCCTGGGGGAGGGTGTGTGTGTGTGTGGGGGGGGGGGGGGGGGGGGGGGGCAAATCGAAAAGTGCCAGAAAATCAAATAATCTTTGCAATCGAGGGGCAGAAAGAAAAAAAATGAAGATTGACAGTTGTCGTTCGTCCCCTGCATGCCAACCAGCTCTGATTATATGTGTCTGTGTTTATTTGCGTGGCTGTTGATCTTTGTTTATTTCCGTGGGTCATCTATGTATGTGTGGTTGCTTCTTTTGTTAATGTTTATATGTCAATGTGGTTGGTTGTTCGTGTATGCTTATTTGTTGTTATTATTTTTGTCACTGTTTGTGTTGTGGTGGTTGTTGTGGTGGTGGTTGTGGTGGTGGTGGTGGTCTTGGTGGTGGTGGTGGTGGTTGCTGCTGCTGCTGCTGTTCTTGTTGCTGTTTCTGTTGTTGTTGTTGTTGTTGCTGTGGCGGTGGTTGTTGTGTTGTTGTTGCTGCTGCTGCTGCTGCTGCTGTTGTTGTTGTTGTGGTTGTTGTTGCTGCTGCTGCTGTTGTTGTTGTTGTTGATGTTGTTGCTGTTGTTGTGGTGGTGGTGGTGGTCGTCGTCGTGGTGGTCGTGGTGGTGGTGGTGGTGGTGGTTGCTGTTGTTGTCGTTGTTGTGGTTGTTGCTGTGGTTGTTGCTGTAGTTGTGGTTCCTGTTGTTGTGGTTGTTGTTGCTGTTGTTGTTTGTTTGTTTGAGCTGTGTGTCTGTCGCTCACTCTCTCTCAGTCTCTGTGTCCGTGTTTTGTTGTATTGTTGTTGTTGTTTTGTTTTTGTGTTTTATGTTGTTGCTGCTTTTTGGTGCACCTCACCCACCTCACCCACCTCTCTCTGTCTCTGTCTCTCTCTGTGTCTGTCTCTGTCTCTCTCTGTGTCTGTCTCTCGCCGTCTCTCTCTGTCCTGCCCCATCCCCCTCACCCCCACCTCATGAATACCGTTTTTATTCCCATCCGCACAGACCTTAAACTGTCGCCTACAAGCTGTAAATTAGCTACATACCCCTCACCTACCCCCCCCCCCCCCCCCCCCACGCCCTCCCCCTCCCCCACCATCCTCCTCTCCCCCCCCCCCCCCACCCCCCGCCCACCCCCTCCACACACGCACACAGACATCCCAACCGTCTATCACCGCATACCAGCATATCACTCAACTAACACGAAATTAACGGCAGTGTGTGAAAGGAAAAGCTGAAATCGTTGCACGTCGAACTTTCTCATAGCCTCACGCAGAACTTTGACCAGTTCTCCAATACCGCTACAAACGATTTGCACCAAGAGCTGCCCCCCAGCAGACCCTAACTTCCTCCGATACACCTCTGTACTGCTCTTCCTGGAAACCAGGATTCCCTCTTTCGCTACTCATCCCCAAACGAGAAAACTTTTCCCCACAAGAACCCAGAAGCGGTTGGTTTTTTTCAAAGCTCTCAGCGTTCCTCTTATCTTGTCTTTCCCACAGTGAATGGGTATTGACGGACCGAAGAGCGACCTGACAAGTATAGGAAACGTGACGTTGGGTTGCCTTGCGTGATGCCAGGATGCGTCCCTCGTCAAATGCGCGTTTAGCATCGAGGTGGTGCATTGCTGTTGCGTCGTTGGTCTGTGTGTGTGTGTGTGTGTTTGTGTGTCTGGCCTCTCTCCTCTCTCTCTCTCTCTCTCTCTCTCTCTCTCTCTCTCTCTCTCTCTCTCCACAATCTGAAGGCCATAAGTATGTAAATACGAACGTCAGTGATATTTTCTATTATTTTCTATTTCTCTTCGTTGCTTTGTTGCATGCCATGATTCATGATGTGTGTGTGGGGGGGAGGGGGGGGGGTTGGGGGTGTATGTGTGCATGCGCGCACTCGTATGTGTGTGTTTCTGTGTGTGTGTTTGGCGCGTGTGTGTGTGTGTGTGATTTTGTGTGTGTGTGTGTGAGTTTGTGTGCGTGTGTGTGTCAGTGTGTGTTGGGGGGGGGGTGCGGGGGGTCGGGGGGGGGGGGGGACTGGGGAAATGAAGGAAAAGTAGAAAAATTTAATGTTCATGAAGGGGGCCTGTGCATTTGTGCGTGCACACACGGACATGTGACAGATGTCGTTAGTCTACAGAGGAAATAACTTGCTTACTTGTCGATGTATGTAAATCTGCATACTGCCCAGACTGTAGTTGGTCATATAACGTGCACGCATATACAAGGACACAAAAGCAAGCATGCACACACACACACACACACACACACACACACACACACACACACACACACACACACACACACACACACACACACACACACACACACACACACACACACAATGTGCGTGCACAGAGATAACCCTCGCACTGTGTGTGTGTGTGTGTGTGTGTCTGTCTGTCTGTGTGTACGTGTGTTTATGACTTTTTCTTCCACCTCTCTCGTTTCAAACAGTATTTTATTTGGAACATGTCACAATACAACATCAGATATCGATAAACAGGACAACAAGAAAATCTTATATAAAGTCCTGCCCTGGTACGTGTACATACTGAATATGTGACGGATGTCATCATAACTAGAAGTTAAGACGTGCTCATACATGAGTTTTGAACAAAACTAAGCTGAGATATAAATAAAGTGAAGAATATGAATAATAAACGTGTGGTGGAGAAAGAAGTCAATAGAGAGAGAAGGAGAAGGAGAAGTATCAACTCTGGGGCACAAGCACAGCAAGACTGAACTTGGCCGACAAACAAAGCGGCGAAGGCCAACCGGCTCTCTCTCTCCCTCTCTCTCTCCCTCTCTCTCTCTGTCTCTCTCTCTCTCACACACACACACACACTCTCTCTCTCTCTCTCTCTCTCTCTCTCTTTCTCCCTCTCTCTCTTGTTCGTTTGGTTGGTTGGTTGTTGTTGTTGTTGCGTGTAGTTATTTGTTTTTATTGGGGGTTTTTGTGCTTGCTTGTTCTTCTTCTTGTTGTTGTTTTTTTTTGGGGGGGGGGGGGGTTTGTTTTGTTTTGTTTTTTTTTTTCTTTTTTTTCTTTTTGTTTGTTTTGTTTTTTTACAGTACGGGCCAAACTTTGAAAGTAAGACAGGAATAAGAAAAAAAAAAGCAAAACAAGAAACAAGCCAAAAAAAAGAAAAGAAGAAAAGAAAGAAAAAGAAAAGGGAAATACGATGGCACCTTATATTTAGACCCAGACATTCACTAACAGAAACGTTGAGGACCCAACAGTTTTCTCAACAAGACTTTTTCTTTGACAGTACTTTCGAACGCAATGTACACATAGATTAATATAATTTTTTTTTAAAAAGAGGACATTTCCTTAACACCCCATGACAAACACTGGTGTACCACAAAAAAAGAAAATAAAAAGAATATTCTTCTCGACAAAGACCACAAGAACACTAATCTGATTATCAAAAGAAAACGGACGACTCCTACCGAGTTATTTTAAAGTTTTGTCTGTTTCTTGTTATCTTTTCTTCTTTTTTTTTTTCTTTTTTTATATTTACCAGACTAAATTTTCGCCATCGATTGTGTTATTTCTGTTCACAGTACCCTTTTGTTCTGAACTGTTTTTAATGTAAGCTGATTGAAAACTCTCTTGGACTTGGAAAATGGACTGTTGGTGAGGTTGATAGATAGATAGGAAGATGAGTCCACGGGGGACTAATGCGTTTTGGTTCTTGAGAATAACAGCTCTCAGAACTTTTGAAATTACTTTCTTTTGGTTCTGTCTCATTGTCATATAACTGTATTTTCACTTCGTGGACTGTAGCAATTCTTGCGTGTGTTTTTTGTTTGTTTGTTTGTTTGTTGGTGGTGTTGTTGGGTTGTTTTGTTTTGTTTTGTTTTGTTTTTTTGTTGTTGTTTGTTTTGTTAGTGGACGACGTCTTAATTTCACTGGTTTTTGACTCACTTGTGTAAACAAAGTGAGTCTATGTTTTAACCCGGTGTTCGGTTGTCTGTGTGTGTCTGTGTGTCTGTGTGTCCGTGGTAAACTTTAACATTGACATTTTCTCTGCAAATACTTTGTCAGTTGACACCAAATTAGGGATAAAAATAGGAAAAATTCAGTTCTTTCCAGTCATCTTGTTTAAAGCAATATTGCACCTCTGGGATGGGCACAAAAAATAAAGAATGAAGCCTAATTATATGCAAACTGCTTTTACTGTTATATTTATATTTTTTGTATTCTCTAAACTTGGCACTTTGATCTGATATTCTGACCCAACAACAAGAGCAGTCATTATTATCATTTTTTGTTCAAACAGGAACTTCTTTTGCTAAGCATGGAAGTTTTATTTATTTTGCAAACGTTTTGGTGCAGATAGTAAAAAAGGGAAATTACTCTGTAATTAATGCTAGGGGACTTAATTTGCTTTAAACTGATCTTTCTCATCTTAAACATTACATTTTGAAATTATACTCAATACATAAAAAGCTTGTGTGTTTTACTCTCAGTCACAAGTGAGTCTTGAAGGCCTTGCCTCTCTTGTTATCTTTGCATTTAACCCTTTCTCCGCCAGTCAATTTAGAGTACAAAATTCCCTTGTGGTATAAACACAGAAAAGACGGTAGCTAAGAACAGCTGGGGATTCCCCCTGTGATGTATAGAAAATATGGCCTATCCTACCACCGAACATTAAGAGCAGTAGTTTCATGGATAAACAGACCAATGAATGGTCACCTTTCAGTGACATGGGTCGTCTACCATGCCTGTGCATAAATGCGAGCTTGGCGGTGAAAGGGTTAACCACCACCCGACTATTCAAACTACCACCACCATTTTGACAGCCATTTTATTCTAATTAAGGGAGGGATAGAGGAATGTGAAAGAGGAATTTATGATCAGTACCTACCATGCCTTGAGCTCGAGATGGTATGATATAGACCAGACATTAATCATCATGGAATCTTCTTCTTCTTCTTCCTCGTTCGCCTCCCATTAGATGAGCAGCCCTGTGTCCTCGATGAAGGCTGCCGTCCGTCGCAGCTCCTCCAGGGTGCCGTACAATTTGGCTTCCACTGCTGTCGGTGTTGGCTAGTACTTCCTCCTGGATGCTGAATGCGTCCTACAGTCTTGAAGGATATGGTCGGTTGTCATTGGTCCCTCACCACAAGGGCACTCTCCACTCTGTCAAATGCCAAATTTTGTGTGCATGTGGTGGAGTAGGCGGTTGTGTCCAGTCCTCAGGCGGAAGATTTTGACCTGTTCCCGTCGTTCCAGCAAATGGTATCTGTCTTCTGGGTTATATTTGGGGTGCTGGAGGCGCCACTTTATTCCTTGCTGTGCCTTGATGATTGTCTTTTTTTCATCATATGACACCAGTTTGTTGGCCTGTTCCTTCTGTGCACCGTCTTTTGCCAGAATGTCCGCTTTTTCGTTGCCTCTGATGCCACAGTGTGCTGGTACCCATTGTATCACCATGGAATCAGAGGGGGTGTGGGGTGGGTGAGTGGAGGGGGTGAGGGGGGCACGGGGGTGGGGGGTGGGGGTGGGTGGCAGATGTTTGCTTGCATGCCTTCCCCTTCATTCGAGATGAGGTGGGGTTTTTTTAGTTAGCTCAGGCGTGAGTGCCTTATCACACTGTGTGTGTGTGTGTGTGTGTGTGTGTGTGTGTGTGAGTGTGTGTGTGTGTGTGTGTCTGTCTGTCTGTCTGTCTGTCTGTCCGTCTGTCTGTCTGTATCTCTCCCTCTGTCTGTCTGTCTTTGTCTCTGTCTCTGTTTCTCTCTGTCTCTCTCTGTATGTGTGTGTGTCTCACTCTCTTTCTCTCTTTCTCCTCTCTCTCTCTCTTTCTCTCTCTCTTTCTCTCATTCATTGTGTGTGTGTGTCTGTCTGTCTCTCTCTGTCTGTTTGTCTCTGTTTCTCTCTCTGTGTGCGTCTGTCTGTCTCTCTCTGTCTGTGTGTGTGTGTGTGTGTGTGCGTGTCCCTCTCTCACTGTGTGTGTGTGTGCGCGCGTGCGTGCGTCTCTCTCTCTCTCTCTCTCTCTCTCTCTCTCTTCGTCTCTCTGTCTCTCAGTCTCTCTCTCTCTCTTTCTCTGTGTGAGAGAGAGACAGAGAGACTATGGTGGGAGGTGTGGGTGAGACGCTGGAGGTGGCAGAAGGGTTTGGAGAGGGAGAGGCCAGCACTGATAGCACACGACTGTTAATTAACGGGGCGAAGGTCGTGGGTGGCGGGGCTAGGGTGCGGGTGGGAGAGTCTGCGTTCACACAGATATGGTGGAGCGCGTGTGGATCAGCCCGCCCGCTCTGACGCCACCTTGAAACTGAAAGTGAAACTGAAACTGAAAGTGGCAAAACACTTGCCTGTAAGAGGTAAACGGTGGAACGAAAATACACATTTGATTGATAGACCTTTCTAAAAAAAAAAAAAAAATGATTATCTTTTTCGTGTGTGTGTGTGTGTGTGTGTTTGTGTGTTGTGTGTGTGAGTGTGTGTATGAGCGTGTGTGTGTGAGAGAGTGTGTGTGAGTGTGTGTGTGTGAGTGTGTGTGTGTGTCTGTGTCTGTGTCTATGTCTATGTCTGTCTGTGTGTGTGTGTGTATTTGTGTCTGTGTGCGCGTGCGTGTGCGTGTGTGTGTGTGTGTGTGGATATAGAATTGATACAGATTTATGTGCTTTGTCACAGTGTTTGATGCAGCCTTCCCGTGGTTATCTGGACTTTATTAAAACACCGTGTGATGAACCCTCATGAGACGGAGTTGTTTGACTGTTTTTGATTTTGTTTTTTATCATGTCGTTGTTTTGGGGGATTTTTTTTTTAGGAGGAGGTGGGAGGGTGTGGGGGGGTAGGGGGGATAAGATGTGATGTTTGAAATTCCAGTCCTCCTCCTCTTATATCCCCAAACAACCCCAGCGACAACCAACCACCACCACCACCACCACCACCACCTCCCTTCTCGCCCCTGACTCGAGTGAACAGTATTATTCCAAGCTCTGCCGTGGCTGTGATTAATTTTTTGTCTCGAACCGTTTTCCATCCCAAGCCTACACCCGCACCCCCTCCTCCCTTCCCCCCCGCACCCCCACCACCAGCCTCCCAACCCCTAAAACTTCCACTGACCATCATCTGCCACCACCAACACTCCCCCCCCCCCCACCTCCAGCCCCCTCCCTTCTCCTGAAATTGTTGTGAACAGTATATTCCAGCTGTTTAGTAGTTGAGGTGGGGTTTTTTTTTCTCAAACTACCACCCCCACCCCCACCCCTATCTTTTCCACATTCTGTTCTCTCTCTCTCTCTCTCTCTCTCTCTCTCTCTCTCTCTCTCTCTTCCTTTCTCTCTCTCTCTCTCTCTCTCTCTTCCTCTCTCTCTCTCTTCCTTTCTCTCTCTCTCTTCCTTTCTTAGTCCCCTCCCCCTTGCCCCCCCCCTCACCTCCACCTCAACCGCCCCCCTTTTCATTCGAATAGACAGAAATGTCGATTTCTAATTGATAATAACGATCATCATTATGATAGAAATGATAATAATCCAAATAATAATAATAATAATAATAATAACAACAACAATGTTTATTTTCAGTCTAATACAATCATCTAACATGAACAGACTAAAAAATAAATAAACAACTACCACCACCACCACTCCTCCCCCCCCCCCCCCCACCTCTCACTCCCCTCCCAACACGTCCATCCCCCTTCCATCCCTCTGTAACTAATCCCTCCTCCACCTCCCTCCCGCCTCCTCTGACTCCCACCCTCCCCCCACTCCCCTTCACCGCCCCACACACACACACACACACACACACACACACACACACACACACACCCGACCCCTTCCAAGAGTCTGCTACATTCTGCCGTGAGCCTCTCCGGGTTTGATAAACTCAGGTGTGTTTGGGGGCCCGCAGCAGCCAATGATTGATTGAGCCGATACTGATAGCGGCATGCTTTTCGGAGGTTAGCGCTAATTAAAGGTGAATGAATTGGCACCTGTCGCTGTGTGTGTAGTGCAATCAGGGTCATAGGTGGTTGGCGGGCGGGGGTGGGGGTGACTGATAAGGGGTGGGGATGGGGGGTGGATGGGGAGGCGGCGAGGCAGGGAGGTGCATTGTCTGCAACTGCCTGACAACCTGTGGCTGTGACTGTTTATGGGGGGAGAGAGAGGGAGGGGAGGAGGGAGAGAGGGAGGTGAGGGGGAGAGAGAGGTGAGAGAGGGGGGAGGGGGGAGATAGACGGGAGAGGGGGGAGAGAGAGGGAGGGGGAGAGGGGAGAGAGGGAGGGGGAGGGAGAGAGGGGAGAGAGAGAGGGAGAGGGGAGAATGAGGGAGAGACACAGAGAGAGACACAGACAGAACACT
>NC_134890.1:4268409-4273409 GCF_041734735.1 Babylonia areolata
TGGCCGTGTGCGTGACGGCCTGGCTGACCGTGTCCGTGGCCATGGACCGCTTCGTGGCCGTGTGCTACCCGTCGCGCGCCAAGGCCCTGTGCACCATCCCCCGAGCGCGCGTGGTGTGCGTGCTGGTGTTCGGGACGATGATGCTGCTGTCCATCCCCTCCGCCTTCCGCTACCGCATGGAGGCCGTGCACGACGAGGCGGCCAACGTCACGTGCATGGAGATCGTCACCACGGAGCTGGGCCGGAACAAGCAGGTGAGCGGATGTGACGTCATGTCAGTGGCTGGGGGGTGGGAGAAGAGAGAGGAGGGAGAAGGTTGTGGGAGCTGTGTAGGAACGAGCAGGTGAGCGGATGTGACGTCATGTCAGTGGCTGGGGAGGGGAGGGAGGGGGGAGAAGGTTGTGGGAGCTGTGTAGGAACAAGCAGGTGAGCGGATGTGACGTCATGTCAGTGGTGGGGGTCGGGGGGGGGAGAGGAGAGAGGAGGGGGAAGGTTGTGGGAGCTGTGAAGTGGGGCTTAGTGTTAGGAGAGGGAGATGGGGATGGAAGAAGTGGTGGGAATGGGGCAGGGTGGGGAAGGAATGAGTGAGTGGGGGGTAGGGTAGTGGGGGAGGGAGGAGGGGAGAGACGTGGTGGTATCTGTGGTGTTTGGGAAGGAAGGCCGGAGCACGCAGGAGAGATGAATTGATGTGATCAGGGGAGGGAGGTTGTGGAGTGGTTTTGGGGTGGTGCGTTCGGTGGGTTGGGATGGGGTTAGGAAGGCTGGAGGGGGAGGGAGGGGAGACGGAAAACGAGGAAGTGGTGGTTGTGGTGTAGAGGAGCTGGAGCAGGAGCAAGTAGGTCAGTGAATTGATGTCAGTTGGGGGGAGGGGGGCGGGGGAGGGGAAGGGTTGAGTGAGGAGGGGTTGGGGTGGATGGTAGTCGGGAGGGGAGGGGACAGAGGGGGGAGTGGGGTGTTTGTTGTGGGTTACAGTGAGTGGTTTACATGGAGTGATGGCCTCGAGGAAACGCGTCCGCCAAGGAAGCGAGAGAATCTGAGCGCGCTGGTTCGAATCACGGCTCAGCCGCTGATATTTTCTCCCCCTCCACTGGACTTTGAGTGGTGGTCTGGACGCTAGTCATTCGGATGAGACGATAAACCGATGTCCCGTGTACAGAATGCACTTTGTTCACGTAAAAGCACCCACGGCAACAAAAGGGTTGTTTCTGGCAAAATTCTGTAGAAAAATCCACTTCGATAGGAAAAAACAAATAAAACTGCATGCAAGAATTTTTTTTTTTTTTAATGGGTGCCGCTGTAGTGTAGCGACGCGCTCTCCCTGAGGAGAGCAGCCCGAATTTCACACAGAGAAATCTGCTGTGATAAAAAGAAAATGAAAATACAAATACCAGGGGATGAGGGGGGTAGGGGGGGGGGAGAGTTTGGGGTTTGGAAGGTCCGGGTGGGGTGGTGGCAGTGTCAGATAGGGCGGGCAGGAACAAGCAGACTGTTGGTGGATGCTGAGAGGCAGTTTGAGCGGAAAGGGGATGGAGGGAGGGAGGGAGTGAGAGGGGGGGGGGAATAAAGGGAGTTAGGGTTTTGGTGGTGGTGGTGGTGAGGAGAGATTGTTGTGTGTGTCGGGTTGCAGTGGTGGTTGTGGCACTGCAGGAATGTCTGTTTATTCGTTATCAAAGAACGTTGGTGATGAGGGATCTTGTCCACAACGCAACGAGCGGGGTGAATGTGTGCATCCCTCTGTTTCTCTTTCCGTAGTTCATGTGCTTCATCCTCTTTCTCCTTCTGATTCCACTTCCACTTTTCTTCTTCTCTTCCTCCTCCTCCCTCTCCTCTTCCTCCTTCCTCCTCCCTCTCCTCTTCCTCCTCTCCCTCTTCTTCCTCCTCCTCCTCTACCTCCTCCTTCTTCTGTTGGACAGTAGCGACCTGAGATAATTATGATGTCAGTCGCCTCAGCCGGTGCAGGAGAGGACGAAACATGACCACGTCTGCTTTGAATGAAGGCTGAGACCATTGACTCCAGCACGAACAGTGAGAAGAAGCGGAAGGGGTGGGTGTGTGTGAGAGAGGGGGGAGGTGGCGGGAAGGATGCGGATGGTATGGAAGGCGAAGAGGAAGAAGCAAGAGTGAAATGGTAGGAGTGGAGTGAGGGGGTGGGGGTAGAGTAAAATGGGGGGGGGGGGAGAGAGAAGCAAAAAGTGAAAGGAGGCGGAGTGGAGTGGAGAGAGGGGGGGTGGCGGGTAGGGTAAGTTGGGGAGTGGTGGGGGGGGGGTGAGGGGGGTATGAAAAAGAACGGGAAGTGAGGTGAGAGAGTAGGGGAGAGAAGTCAGGGAGGAAAACCATCGCACGCAATGTTCAAGTTGGTCAAGTCGGTCAAAACTTTCTTCTCTCGGACAAAAAGACGGCAATAACATCCACCACCGCATCCCCCCCCCACCCCCTCTGCCCCCCACACCCCCCTCTGCCCCCTCTGCCCCCTCCCCCCCCCTCCCCCAAACTTCACTCCTCTATGTGACTGACGGAGTGAGCGTCCACGCCTTGTTGTCAACACTGCTCATTCCGTAAAAAGTTTGGATATTGCCCAGTGGTGTGGAGTGATGGCCAAGAGGTAACGCGTCCGCCTAGGAAGCGAGAGAATCTGAGCGCGCTGGTTCGAACCACGGCTCAGCCGCCGATATTTTCTCCCCCTCCACTAGACCTTGAGTGGTGGTCTGGGCGCTAGTCGTTCGCTTGAGGTCCCGTGTGCAGCATGCACTTAGCACACGTAAAAGAACCCACGGCAACAAAAGGGTTGTTCCTGGCAAAATTCTGTAGAAAAATCCACTTCGATAGGAAAAACAAATAAAACTGCACGCAGGAAAAAAATACCAAAAAATTGGGAGGTGCTGTGTAGTATAGCGACGCGCTCTCCCTGGGCAGAGCAACCCAAATTTCACACAGAGAAATCTGTTGTGATAAAAAGAAATGCAAATACAAATACAAATAAAAACAAAATTACAGACTGCGGGGACGACAGTCTTGGGACAAGAGTGATGGAGTCGTCTTTTCCTTCCTTCGTGGCATGTGTCTCACGTTCACTTCGTGGCATGTGTCTCTCACGTTCACTTCGTGGCATGTGTCTCTCACGTTCACTTCCCGGCATGTGTCTCTCTCGTTCATGTGTCTCTCACGTTCACTTCGTGGCACGTGCCTCTCACGTTCACTTCGTGGCATGTGTCTCTCACGTTCACTTCGTGGCATGTGTCTCTCACGTTCACTTCGCGGCATGTGTCTCTCACGTTCATGTGTCTCTCACGTTCACTTCGTGGCATATGTCTCTCACGTTCATGTGTCTCTCACGTTCACTTCGTGGCATGTGTCTCTCACGTTCATGTGTCTCTCACGTTCACTTCGTGGCATGTGTCTCTCACGTTCATGTGTCTCTCACGTTCACTCCGTGGCACGTGTCTCTCACGTTCACTTCGTGGCATGTGTCTCTCTCGTTCATGTGTCTCTCACGTTCACTTCGTGGCATGTGTCTCTCACGTTCATGTGTCTCTCACGTTCATGTGTCTCTCACGTTCACTTTGTGGCATGTGTCTCTCACGTTCACTCCGTGGCACGTGTCTCTCACGTTCACTTCGTGGCACGTGTCTCTCACGTTCACTTCGCGGCATGTGTCTCTCACGTTCACTCGTATTCGCCAGTGGGCTTTTGTGTGTATGGCAGTCGTCTTCCGTTTTGGGGACGGGGGAGGGGGTGGGGATGGGGGGTGTATGCTGGTATGTTCTTGTTTCTATGGCAATATCCACAATTGTTCCCCACAAGACGGAATGGGTATTGTTCACGGCAATATCTACATTTCTTTCACTGTAGTTTCCCGTTTATAAGACGAAAAACGCTGTAAACTGGTTAATAACATATATATACTCTACATTTCTCCCCCTCCACTCTTTGGCTGGCCTTCTTCACGTCTCTTGACAGGGGAGGAAATGCAGAGTATATATTACAATGTTATGCAAACAAATTTACAAATTTTCGAACAAATTTACAAGTTTTCTGTCTTCGGAACGAAACTGAATGGAAAGAAGACAGGGGAAGAAATGTGGATACTGCCGTTTCAATGAACCACCGACCACTGGCATGAATTACGGGATTTTTAACATGCGTATTTGATCTTCTGCATGTGTACACACACGAAAGGGGTTCAGGCACTAGCAGGTCTTGCACAGCTGTTGACCAGGGAGTTCGGGAAAATCTCCACACATCACACCCACCAGGGGTTCGTACCCGCGACCCATAGATTGATTGTCCATGGCTCCAACCACTCGGTTGTTGCGCACGTGGGAGTGAAGGAGTTAATGGCGGATGGAAGTTGGAAGGGGTGGGGGAAGGGGGAGGGGGGCGAAAGTGTGTGTGGGGTGGGCAAAGGGTGGATTGTGGCTTGCGTGTTTTCGGCCTGGAACAATAGTAATGATTGGATACCAAAAAAAACAAGAGGAAAAAAAATTATGAACCCACTCGGGAGAAGAGAAGTTGAGTACTTCGACTCGAGTCTTCAAAGTAACTGAAGACAGCAGCAGTCACAAGCGCAGTTTTCTGGCTGTCGAATAAAATTCTCTTATCTTGAAAACAGTTCACTGCTGGTTGGAAAAGTGCATGGGTGAAGGAAGTGAGAGAGAATCTAGACAGTGAGAGGAAAGGGGGGCGGGGGGAGAGGAAACAGAGGGGGAGGGGAGGGAAGGGGGAAATGGGCAGGGCGGGGACGAGGGAAGCTGTGATTTGGTTTAGTCCTTAATATTGAGGCCATATGGTGCTGTAGTACCGAGATGGTGGATAATCTGTTTCTCCAAGTTTTTTTCTTGAAGGAGTCACCAGTGCTGTTGCGCCAGACCACTGATATGGAGAACAGTAATGATTGTTTTTGTCTTTTGTTGTTGTTTTTTTTTTGCTTGTTTGTTGTTTTTTTACATTATAATCTTTAACCGGCTTTCTCCGTCGATGATTTATGCATGTGGAACGATTTT
>NC_134890.1:4280909-4288409 GCF_041734735.1 Babylonia areolata
GGGGGGGTTCTTGTTGTTGTATTTTTGGTTTTTTTTGTCATTTGCACAAAAGGTTATATTTTTCAACGTAGAAACATGCATCACAAAGGTTTGGGGGGGGTTTTACGACAAAGAACGGAAGAAATAAAAAGCCAAATCATTCACGTAACACATTTCACAAGTTTCATTACACTGAGGTGCACTTGTGTTTTAAGTCAAAATAACAAAAAGAAAATTATATCATCATGTGAATTGACGCTGAAAAAAAAATCTACATACACACACACATATACACACACACTAATACATATGCATATCCATACATATATACATACGTGGAATGATGTGCCAAGAGGTAACGCGTCCGCCTAGGAAGCGAGAGAATCTGAGCGCGCTGGTTCGAATCACAGCTCTGCCGCCGATATTTTCTCCCCCTCCACTAGACCTTGAGCGGTGGTCTGGACGCTAGTTATTCGGATGAGACGATAAACCGAGGTCTCGTGTGTAGCATGCACTTAGCACACGTAAAAAAAAAACCACGGCAACAAAATGGTTGTTCTTGGTAAAATTCTGTAGAAAAATCCACTTCGATATGAAAAACAAATAAAACTGCACGCAGGAAAAAAATACCAAAAAATATGGGTGGCGCTGTAGTGTAGCGAAGCGCTCTTCCTGGGGAGAGCAGCCCGAATTTCACATTGAGAAATCTGTTGTGATAAAAAGAAATACAAATACAAATATACATACATATGATATATATATATATATATATATATATATATATATATCATTTGTCATACCTGTGTTAACCCTTTCACCGCCAGTCAAGTTTGAGTGCAAAATTCCCTTGTGCTATAAACACAGAAAATATGGTGTCTAAGAACAGCTGGGGATTCCCCCTGTGATGTGTAGAAGATATGGTCTGTCCTACCACCGAACATAAAGAGCAGTAGGTTCATGGATAACAGACCCATGATCTGGTCACCCTTCAGTGACATGGGTCCTCTACCTAGCAGCTGCATAAATGCGAGTTTGGCAGTGAAATGGTTAAAAGCGTAACATTTGTCTCTTCTGTCAAGTTAATAACGTGGGAAGGGGGTGGTAATGTGGTAATAAGGCCAGAGTCACTCCCCTTCCACATGTAAATGCGTGGGTAGTGATTGTGGATCATGTGTAGAGTGATTGCGGAACATGTGTAGAGTGATTGTGGAACATGTGTAGAGTGATTGTGGAACATGTGTAGAGTAATTGTGGAACATGTGTAGAGTGATTGTGGAACATGCCTTGACTGATTTCAGCTTTAATTAGCACAGCTACCATGGGCTGAGTGTTTGCAGCCTACCGTTTCTAACCCGCATGGGGAGTGGTTTCGGAAAACAGGAGGGGGGGGGGGATTGGGGATACACCGAGTTTCGAACCCGGGACCCTCTGAAGAGAGATAAGTCCGACGCTGTAGGCCAGACAATACAGTCAAATAACGACTTTTTTTCTCTCCGACTATAGCTCTCTTTTTTGTGTACTAGGTATATCATCACTTGTGTATCACAAAAAAAGTGTTCTTAGATTTCTATGACTACCCGTTGCTATGGAAACAAATCAAAATGGCCGCCAAATAATGTATCAAAGAAATCAGGTTTGTGGTCCATGTGGTGCATGCAGACACTTTTTGTTATGCGGACTTGATACACAATGACATTATCTTAATTTTTACGTGAGATTGTGTTGATTCTTCAATTAGTGTACGTTTTATGAATTTTTTAAATTTTGGGTATGCGAAATCCTCAAAATTTAAAATGGGTAAAAAGATTGGAACTCCTATGAATTAAAACCCAGAGAATATTTTCATACATACTCGTGACAAAACTTCATTAACATGTAATAAAACAATCATGCAAAGTCTCGTGGTTGTAGGCTTACCCATCATTGAGCAAGTCCAAGGTATGTTGTCAAGGCCAGAAACTTGACGACTTGCGTCAAAATTGAACAAAATAAACACTTTAGTGATTCAGCAAGCAATCTTTATTGGCCATTTTTTCATTGTTAACGACACCTTTACAGTGGAAAAACTTATACATATGATAGAAGAGATGTTCAAGAATCAAAATTTTTCTTCTTCTTCTGCGTTCACTTGTATGCACACGAGTGGGCTTTTACGTGTATGACCGTTTTTACCCTGCCATGTAGGCAGCCATACTCCGTTTTCGGGGGGGTGCATGCTGGGTATGTTCTTGTTTCCATAACCCACCGAACGCTGACATGGATTACAGGATCTTTAACGTGCGTATTTGATCTTCTGCTTGCATATACACACGAAGGGGGTTCAGGCAGTAGCAGGTCTGCACATATGTTGACCTGGGAGATCGTAAAAATCTCCACCCTTTACCCACCAGGCGCCGTCACCGTGATTCGAACCCGGGACCCTCAGATTGACAGTCCAACGCTTTAACCACTCGGCTGTTGCGCCCGTCAGAATTTATCAAAAATCCAAATCATGAAAACTCATCATTTTGGTGTCTTTTGCACTGCCGTGTCCCCCCTTAACCACTTGGTTGTTGCGCCGGTCGTGTGGATTGGAACCATGGAGCTGACACGAACATCGGGCAGACACAGACAGAGGCAATGCAAAAAGAAAGAGACTTTAATTTTTCAGGGGGAGGGGGGCTGAGGAGGGCGGGCGGGTCGGGGGTGGGGGGGGCGGCAAGGGTTTGTGTTAACTTGTCAGTCCACGTTCTCTCGCATTCACGCGTTTTCTCGCACTTTGCGCGAAGACGTGACGGCACGGCACCCCACACGCTCAATCTCACTTGACAGGAAAGCGTGGAGATTTCCCTGCCACGATTTCTTGTGACCATTCAGTGCGTGATAAGGCGAGGTGATGATGTTTTATTGAAGAAACACATAAGGTTTATTTCAATGGGGAGTTGGGGAATAGGTCATTCAGCGTTAAAAAAAGGGAAAGAAATCATTTTCAAGTAAACAGACATTGTCATGAAGCGTAGCAAAGGACAGTTCACACTAACATCACGAGTATCAGAATGGAATGCAGGATGCAGCTTGGAAGCCAACTTCAGCATGTTCGCTCTGAGCGCAATTTCAAAACTCTAAACAGAAAGCGAGAAAGCTTTGACACGGTCTCGTCGTCATCAGCTCCCATCAGTGCAGGCAAATTAGGAGTCTCTGACTCAACCGGAAAGAACTCGTTGCGTAGAGCTACATAAGCTGAACAGACAAACAAAACTTGGTTTTTATCTTCGATTTCAAGCTTACACGTTGGGTATAGTATCTGCTGAGGGGATAGATCTGCTCGGTACCGAAACCTATGAGAGTTAATGGTGGAAAAGCCAGATCTGAATTGAGCATATGCAATCTTGTAACAGCGTAACTGTTTACAGTCCACGTATGGCTCAACCTTGAATATTCTTTTGAACTGGGCATAACATTCAAAGTGTTGGCTAGTCTGTATCCCTTCTTCCCATTCCCGTAAGAAACTATTGACCACTCTCTCTCTCTCTCTCTCTCTCTCTCTCTCTCTCTCTCAAGGTACTCACGATAAGGCGAGAGATTGCGAGAAAGTATGGGACTCGAGAAAGTAAAGAAAGATGGGAAGAGAAAAGAAATGTTCGCCAAAAAAATCAGAGAAAAAGGGAGGTCGAGGGGATGGGGGGGGCGGTGGGGGGGGAGGTAAGGGGAGGATGAACGATTTAGCGAGTGGAACAACATCACATTTTCGAGAGAAAAGAAATTAAGGAGAAAAAAAATAAAACGGAAAAAACCCCAACTGTTGGCTGATGTCAATTTCGAAAAAGTTTGGGATTGCGAGAAATCGTTCGATTGCGAGAAAGCATGGGGCTTGCAAGAAAGTGTGGGATTGTGAGAAATCGTGGGAGAAATCGTGGGATTGTGAGAAATCGTGGGATTGCGTGAAAGCTTTGGGTTGCGAGAAATCGTTCGATTACGAGAAAGCATGGGGTTGCGAGAAATCGTGAGATTGTTACAAGGACTCTGACTCGGCAAGAAGCTGAAGAGAAAAACGTGAAGTCAAAAACAGATATCACACACACACACACACACACACACACACACACACACACACACACACCCCTCTCCAGAACGTCAAAGCAAGGACAGCGTTCTGGAGCACGCTGAAAGATTACACGACTGAAAAAAGTTTTTGCCCAATTTGTCTCTCCTGGTTTTCAGCATACCTTTTGTCTGTCTGTCTGTCTGTCTGTCTGTTTGTCTGTTGGCTTGTTTTTCACTTGCTGGTCTGATTTGAGACGGAAGAGATGACACTTGGCAGGCTGCTGAGGGCTCTCACTTATGTCAGTGAAGGAAGAGAGAGAGAGAGAGTGTGTGTGTGTGTTGCATTTGTGTGAGTGTGTACTCTGTGTGTGTGTGTGCGTGTGTGTGTGTTTGTGCGTGTGTGTGTGTTTGTGCGTGTGTGTGTGTGCGTGTGTGTGTGTGTGTGTGTGTGTGCGTGTGTGTGTGTGCGTGTGTGTGTGTGTGTGTGTGCGTGTGTGTGTGTGTGTGCGCGCGCGTGTGTGTGTGTGTGTTTGTGTGTGTGTGTGTGCGCGCGTGTGTGCGTGTGTGTTTGTGTGTGTGTGTGGTTTTTTTTGTGTGTTTGTGTGTGTGTGTGTGCGTGTGTGTGTGTGTTTGTGTGTGTGTGTGCGTGTGTGTGCGTGTGTACGTGTAGTGCGTGCATGCGTGACTCCATAGCACCTGACTCAATCATGTCTATGAAAGATATGAAAGGAGGTTACGAAAAAAGAGAGAGAAAAATAACGTCCCCCCCCACCCCCACCCCACGCCCCCGCTCCGCGCTCCCAGCACCACCACCCCCAACCCCACCCCCGGAAAAAACAACAACAAAAAAACAACAACAAAAATAGAGAGGAAGAGTATTAGGAGTGAGACAGGACAAAAAATAAACAAAGATGTGAAGTGAAAAGAATTGTTCGCAAAAAATAAATAAATAAAGGAAGGCGGTGGTGGGGGTAGGGAGGAGAAGAGGGAGGGAGGGGAGGAGGGGAAGGGGGGGGGATGAACGATTTAGCGAGCGGAACATCACATTTTCGAGAGAAAAGAAAAGAAGGAGAGAAAAAAAACAAAAACTCGTTAGCTGATGTCAATTTTCACTTGACGAAGTGGCTACTCGCGATATCAGCGATCACATTTATTTTGGTGTTGTTGTTTTGTTGTTGTTGTTTTCTAAGGGGCGGAATTTTTGTGTGTGTGTCTGTGTGTGTGTGTGTGTGTTTCTATCCTCAATTCCGCTGTTGTTTTTTCCGTGGTGAACTGGCAGGTGGCATTCTCTGAGAACTCTCTCAACACGTCCCGAAATTGACAGGAGGTGGGAACTGATAAGCGGGGTGGGGTGGGGTGTGAAAGGGGTGTGATGTCGGGTCGTTGTGACCGTACCCGTAGCGCCTCCTGGTCTGTGAGTGGGTAGAAATCATGTTGTTTATTTCATTAGGGGTGGGTGGAGATGATGCTGTTTATTTCCATCACTTCCTCAGCCGCATCCATCATCCCTGGTTTATCAAATCAATATATCCAACATGAGGCGCGTTCGTTGGGAAGAAAAAAAAAAGGGGTCTGTGAACTTGTGTGACAGAAACTGTTGTATATACACGCAACTGCAGCTGCGCTGGCCCACATGCGCGCTTGACTATGCATGCGTGCACACACGCTCACATACACACACTTGCACCCTCCCTAGCACACACGCGTGCACGCGCGTGCATGCACAAACGCACGCACACACACACACACACACACACACACACACACACACACACACACACACACTCACACACACACACACACACACACACACACACACACACACACACACACACACAGAGGCACACGCACGCGCGCGTGAGCTCGCACGCACGCACGCACACAGACACACACAGACACACACACACACACACACGCTGAACAAACAGAACTTGGACACAGACCCACAGACCATCAACAGTGCCTGATACAGCTTTTTGGTAAACAGGAGTCAGTTGCATTGCTCGGACGGAACAGCCCAGTATGGTCGTAACCCGCTACTAACTGTGTGTAGTATGGAACTGACCAATGGCGTGGTTCGGCCAACGTAGGCATTTAGTCACGTGTAACTGTCAAAAAGTTAGAACCAAGCAATGCAACTGGCACCTGGTCATCAAATTATCGAACGGACGTTCGCTGCATCACTGACAGACCGACAGACAGACAGACAAAAAGCAAAGAGCAAACAGAAAAAAAATATATCCTGGAAAAACAGAGAGAGAAAAAATGATAAGGAAAAAGAAAACGATGACAAATGAGCGAAAGCCAAGGAAGCTGAGAAAACAAAAAGCAATAGCCGAGTGGTTACAGCATTGGACTTTCAATCTGAGGGTCCCGGGTTCGAATCTCGGTAACGGGGCCTGTTGGGTAAAGGGTGGAGACTTTTCTGATCTCCCGGGTCAACATATGTGGAGACGTGCTGGTGCCTCAACCCCCTACGTGTGCATACGCACGCAGAAGATCAAATACGCACGTTAAAGATCCTGTAATCCATGTCAGTGTTCGGTGGGTTATGGAAACAAGAACCTACCCAACATGCACACCCCCGAAAACTGAGTATGGCTGCCTACATGGCGGAGTACATAAACAAAACAGTCATGCACGTAAAATGTTAAATGCTACATGTTTGTCTGGGTGTGTATGTGTGCGTGCCTAAAAATCTGATTGAATGACACAGGAAACGAATGATGAGTGCCCAGTGGCAGCCGTCAGTCGGCTCTATCCAGGTAGGCAGCCTGTTGTGTAAATGACTCCGTGTTTGTAAAGCGCTAAGATCTTGGTCTCCGACCGATGATAGACGCTGTATAAGTATCCATATCAATTAATCAGTATATCAGACTCGAAAGGTGAAAATAGATAAAAGACCGATAGAGAAGGATAACAGAAAAACAATTACAGCAACAACAACAACAACGAAAAAAGAAAAGGAAAAACACACAGACAGACAGGGAAGGGAGACGAACAGAAAAAATAGAAAAAAAACCCCGAAAGAGTTAAATAACTGGCCGAATTCCAGAACTAAAAATAAAATCTAACTCCAGTACGCGAACTACGGCCTTGCCCTTTCACCGTCTCGCAATGAACGCCAACGACGTTAACTCTCTCCATACGAACGGCGAAAGAGACGACGTTAACAGCGTTTCACCCCAATTACCACCATCAAAATATTGCAAGCGGAAGGCTCTTATACTGAAGAGGTGAATGTTGACAAAGAATACCACAATTCTGACGACGGAAGCTAAAGGTTGGGTCATTCAGACACCCACTGGACATCCGAGGGGTCTGTGTAGAGGAGAAGAGAGGACTGGCCGTACTGAGTGAGTTAATGCCAGGAAGCTAGCAGAGGTTTTTTTCCAGTCTGTCCTCATGTGAGAAAGAAGGTAGCACAGTGGTTAAGACGTTCATCTGCTAGTACAGTGTCCGTGAGGGTCTGGGTTCGAATCCCGCTCTTGCATTTTC
>NC_134890.1:4303409-4310909 GCF_041734735.1 Babylonia areolata
GTCATGGGAAAAAGACACAAAGCAGGACAATGGATTTCAGTTTGTAACAGGGAAAAGACACAAAGGAGAACAATGGATTTCAGTTTGTCATGGGGGAAAGACACAAAGCAGGACAATGGATTTCAGTTTGTCACCAAAACAGAGGAAAAAGATTTAAAGGGAACTGAAATGCCATGCTCGTCAACAATACGGTGGAAATTGTTTTGCTGACCGCACTTGGTGGTGGTGGTGGTGTTCTTTTTTCTGTTTGCCTTAGCGTGCGTCATTGACCTTGTGTAATACTGCACTTTAAAGTCTGATGTCAAGGAACTGGTTTTCCCTACACCGTGTGTGTGTGTGTGTGTGTGTGTGTGTGTGTGTGTGTGTGTGTGTGTGTGTGGTGTGTGTGTGTGTGTGTGTGTGTGTGTGGTGTGTGTGTGTGTGGTATGTGGTGTGTGTGTGTGTGTGTGTGTGAAGAATCTGTTAAGCTCAGAAACAGCAGGGAACAACATGATGAACACTTTGAAACACACAAACGTACAGGAGACAATGTTAACCCTTTGTGAAAAGAAAACCACATAGATCCCATATTCCTCTCACAGTTCTGGACGTACTGGTGTTGACTGCTTCGTAAAAATGGAAACGGGAGCAGGGAAGGTAGTGTTTGACTCGTTTGCTACACTGCTCTTGGAAAAAGACCTTCTCACATGTCACGTCGAGTGCTGTGATCTGACAACTGGAAAACAGGGAGCAGCAAAAATGCAGCATAGGTCGTCAGAAATTCCAGAGGTATCAGCCGTGTGAACAGCACCGTGCCAGGAAAGAAAGACATGTACGTTTGAGGAACACTTTGTCATGGTACACGATTAACGAAAAGGGGAGAACGTTGATGATACTTTGTGATGACACCGTGAGAGAACACGAGCAGTCATGCACTGTTTACTGGCTTTTAAATTTCGACATCAGCTCAGGTTTGGACTCCGGACAGACGGGCGCAATAGCCGAATGGTTAAAGCGTTGGACTTTCAATCTGAGGGTCCCGGGTTCGAATTACGGTGACGACGCCTGGTGGGTAAAGGGTGGAGATTTTTCCGATCTCCCAGGTCAACACATGTGCAGACCTGCCAGTGTCTGAACCCCCTCCGTGTGTATACACATGCAGAAGATCAAATACGCACGTTAAAGATCCTGTAATCCATGGCAGCGTTCGGTGGGTTATGGAAACAAGAGCATACCCAACATGCACACCCCCGAAAGCGGAGTATGGCTGCCTACATGGCGGGTTAAAAACGGTCATACACGTAAAAGCCCACGTATATACGAGTGACCGTGGGAGTTGCAGCCCACGAACGCAGAAGAAGAAGATGACTCTGGACAGACTCTGCAAAGGTCTGCAGAAGTGTATCCATGGTGATCTGGTCAACGGACGAGCAGTGGAGTTTCGTGCGGCACGTGCAGGTCAGCGTGTTTGAAGCACAAGACAGGTGTGGGAAAGCTTAAAGTGTCCTGGTGCTGACAGAGACCTGTGAGTGCTTAGAGAGATATGTTATAGAATGGAAATGAAACATCAGTGGAATGGATAGACGTGACAGAATGGAGGTGACACATTAGAGGGTTGGAGAGTTGTTGCAGGATGCAAATGGCATGATAGATAGTTGTAGAGACGTGACAGAGTAGAGATGGAACACTAGACGGTTTGACAGAGAGAGACGTGGTAGAATAGATATGACACATTAGGGTGGAAACTTACGGTGAAACGATATGTGAGACTTAGGAGATACTCATCCCATTTGATTTTCGACTCGACATTTGTGTGGTGTTTGTTATCAGAAGGCTCAGACTCGCTCTGTACTACCACCTTCCACGAAAACAAATGTGTGCATCTCACAGGTGGACGTGATTTAGATAGTGGTGGATAAGATATAGTCAGTGCCAGAGCGAAGGAACTGCTCAATGGTTTGTTTGTGGGTGCATGTGTGTAGTAAGAATTGTAGGTGGTTTTTGTTGTTGTTGTTGTTGTCTTATAATCTTGGAAGTGGTCTGCATCACGTTTGTTTATGTTGAGGATTGGAAGTCGCATTGGAACGTTTCAAGTGTACCCAGTAGGACATCACCATTGCGAAAAGAATCCAGATGTTGAATTCAGCTCGATCCTCAAATCGTCCATCTAGTTTTGTGTGACGATTCCCAAGTAATGTCTTATCTTTTAGAGCATTTTGCTGCCAAAGGGAACTGTTCTTTGCTGATAGAAAGGTAGTTGTAGACTTTAGTATCGGGGCAGATGATTGGGTTCTACTGGTGCACGTGAGTTCTAGGGTAGCGGATGTGAGCTATTTTTGGGTGATAGAATAAAATGTCTGATGATATGACGAGGTTTGTCCACCACCCGTCCCCCTCCCACCCCCACCCCCGTCCCCTCCCCCTCCCCCTAGCCTCTCCCCCCCCTGCCCCCCCCCCCTCCCCCACGAGACTGTAGAACCTGAGGCAGTAGAGACAGTATTGTTGACGATGTGAACAAAGTTGTTGACGATGTGGACAAAGTAATGCGCTCCCGATGTGGTTTCGTGTGTTGAATTCTTTTTTTCTTTTATTTTTATATAGTGCATACGTTTTGTGTGAAAACGGCAACAACAAACACAAAGCCGTACTGTATACAAACGACAAAAGGCTTGATGATGTATATTTTGTGTAAAAAAGGCATGTTGTTACACGCATAGCTTTAATAACACATGATTGTGGATTTCTCTACTGGATTTGAATTAATGCATGCTTCAGTGTTCGTTCTGTTCATTGTTTAGTATTGCGCTCAGGATCTCTCTCTATCTCTTCTGTCTCTGTCCTTGTCTCTGTCTCTGACTCTCTGTCTCTGTCTCTCTCTGTGTGTTTCTCTCCTCTCTCTCTCCTCTCTCTCTCTGTCTCTGTCCTTGTCTCTGTCTCTGTTTCTCCTCTGTGTGTGTGTGTCTGTGTGTGTGTGTCTCTCTCTCTCTGTCTCTCTCTCTCTCTCTCTCTCTCTCCTCTCTTTCTCTGTCTCTCTCCTCTCTGTGTGTCTCTGTCCTTCTCTCTGTATCTCTCTCCTCTCTCTGTTTCTTTCCTCTCTCTCTCTCTCTCTCTCTCTCTCTCTCTCTCTCTCCCACTCTCTCTCTCTCTTTTTCGCTTAAAAATGATACGTACCAACAACCTTTTCTTTAACAATGAAGCAGAAAAATCGCGTGCAACAAGGTGTGGCGGCTCATTGGAAAGGCGATGTCTTGAAAGACTGGTGTGTGGAAATGAAGTGTGATTCTGATAACATGCTTTACAGGCATCAAGATTTACAGATTTTCTTCTTCTTTTTTTCTTTCTTTTTTTCTTTTTTTTTAAGGTACGTTGGAGGCTGTATCTGTCATAACAAAATGACGAAAACATACTGGAGGAGACAGTTTGTTTTGATGCTTAACTCAGGCATTAACTTTGTGTCGGAAATTCTTCGATGCCAAAAATCTGTTTTGATCCTGACGGCTACAATGCAGCCACATTGTTAGTTCCAAATAAGAAGGCAGAGTTTTATTTGTGTATGATCATATGCGAAGCATGCTGGAACCAGTGTGTATGAGCAAGTCTCTGAAAAGAGGTAGGCAAGGTGTAGCGAAAGTGACACGCCGAGCAAACTGGTGTGGTGAATGTTGCGAAGACTGGTTGCACGTGCATGTCGCTTTCAAGACGGGTGCCAGAGCAGCGATGGGATATACAGGGCTTTGACTGCACTGATCACGACACAGTTCGTGATCTCCATCAAGCAAAACGTTGGAGATTCCGCTTCACGTGACCTGTCGGAAAACCGGACCACCATCTCAAAAATGGAGGCTGTTGGGAAATGCTTTCATTATCTTGAACGTTTGAAAGTGACTAAGGTGTGTGGCTCGATCGAGACTGGATAATGTATGGCGTACAAGCCACAGATCTGAGAGCGACTGAACAAACCACATGGTAAAACGCAGCCTTGAGGTGGTCATTATGAGCATGATCATCTGATATACACAGCCTGGCTGAGCACAAGAGGACAGAGTTCACAGAGAGAGAGGAAGGGGTACCACAAGGAATCCCTACCTGCTGCAACAAAAAAAGTACGTTCATTTTCTGATTCTGAAGTTCGGGCATGATATCGACGTGGTGTAACTGTGTGTCTATTCTTGTGTCTGTGGGCACGGCTATATCCGGAATGTGTCTGTGGGTACGGGTATATCCGGAATGAGTCTGTGGGTACGGATATATACGGAATGTGTCTGTGGGCACGGCTATATCCGGAATGTGTCTGTGGGCACGGCTATATCTGGAATGTGTCTGTGGGTACGGATATATCCGGAATGTGTCTGTGGGTACGGATATATCCGGAATGGAATGTGTCACTGTGCATGGATACATTTAGAATGAAAGACTGAAGGAAGTGTACAGAAAACTTGAAGAAACTTCACCGACAAAGAAACGGAGATTGTAGCACCAGAACACTGTGACTGAGTGTGGTGAAAGTGATGTCAAATGGCGTCCTTCGCTGCCATGGAAATTGTACCTGCATGCGCATTCTTTTTTATGGGAACGTGTTTTTTTTTGTGCGCATGTGTACAAGTGCGTGACCATGGGTTGGTGAGTGGATTTTTTTTCTTTATTTCCAGATTGATTCAGGTGATTCTCCCCGGTTATAGGATTATAAGTTTGTTGATGAAACCCTCCACGCTTTGATGAAATTCGTATTACAACGGTTTCAGCATTTTTAACCGTGTCTTTGCTTTATTTCTTGTTGTTGACCATGATGATGATGATGATGTTTCTATTTTTGTTGAAATGTATGTCAGTAACCCACCTCTAAGATACTTTTCCAGAAAACTAAAGCTTCGTAGAAACACACAAGGAGACCAATCTTTGATAGTAACAATAATGATGTTGATGATAATAATAATAATAATAATAATAATAATAATGATGATGATGATAGTAGTAGTAGTGGTAGTAGTAGTAGTAGTAGTAGTAGTAAAAATAATAATAATAATAACACTAATAATAATAATAATGACAATAAAATAAAATGTACCGTGCTGTGTTGTACGGAGATGTATTACAATCCTTGGCAAAACACACAAGAAAATGCTCAAAGAAATTACGAGGCTATACTTCAAATATAGTTCTTTGCAATACAGTTACGTTTAGTCAGGGTGGCTTTTCTGTGCAACGGTTACATTTGGCTCCAGAAAAAGCGATTTGCCACAGTGCAGTGCCACCCGATGCCCTGCTTACGAGTGATTGTATGTATCCTTTTTTTACAAAACTGGATTTTTCTAACACTGTAACGGTCAATACCACCTCTTTGTTCCTAGATTATCATGCATGACTATGCTAATTCCCTTCAGCTTATTCGGATTTCTGTATCAATCGAAAGACTTGTTCCCAGTTCACGATGCAAGGAATTTCCTTCTTGGGTTATAGCTGGAATATCTTGAATGAAAGGACGCGAGGTGACTAGAAGACCAACAGAGAGCGAAACAAAAATGTCGGTAGTAAATGATTCTTTGCTGTTTCCTTCAACAGGTTCGCAGTGTCTCATTTTTGTATTCAAAGTTTGTGGGCAATGTATTGTGTGTCTGTTGTTATTGCAAGGATGTAGTTGTTATTTTTGGCGTGGAGAATAGTCCTTCATCCCACGGTGTATTGTGTGGAATTCTGGTTACGAAATTCTCCAAAGATTTGATTACGTCAACCTCAGATTCCATTGAAACATGCTCATCGTTGTTTATGACGTATGTTGCTTTATGTTTTTAGTGTTTCGAGGCCTTCTTTATGAGTACACAATGTACTGTGAAGTATTATACTTTGACACATCATTGAAATGTGCTGCATTTTTTCACTTTTTCCGTTTCGGTTTCGGTTTGGTTTTTTTTTCTTCGTTTTCTTTTTTTTAATATTGATGAATTTTCTATTGCCTGTTGTTTGAGAATTGTTGGAATTGTATTGGAGGTAATAATTGTTGTAGTTGAAATTTTGAGAAGTAAAAGTATTTAGCCAGAATGATGTGATGATACGTTATATTGACACGTTGTAATGTTATGGTGGCCCAGTGTCTGAAATAGCTGTGATAGACAGGACGTGTTTTGACGCTCGGTCTACTCAGCTGTTCAGTATGTTTCTTCTGTAACGACCTCCTTTGTCCTTAGACTGTTCGCTTCGAGGACAAAGTCGTCCCTCCTTTGTCCTTAAACTGTTCGCTTCGAGGACAAAGCTGCTGTCTGTTCAAAGGCAGTGAGTTGCTGAGGATGAAACACCGGTGTTGACACATGGCTTTTAGAGGAGGGTTCTTCTGAGAAGAAATGGCGGATCTTGAGAGATCTTCGTGTCTGCAGGAACATGTTTGGATTTCAGTCGGGCACCAGAAAAAGTTAAGAGACGAATGACCATGCATGTGAACAGCTGTGATTTCTGTTTCGGATCCACAGGTTTTGACAGCAAAAGGTGATTTTGCTGACTGTGTGGCATGCGGTGTTTTACGTGATGGTTCAGTTCCTAACGCTAGGTGTTTTGGAGTTGTGTCTTACTGTGTCCAGTCAGTCTGATGTGTGTGTGTGTGTGTGTGTGTGTGGTGTGTGTGTGTGTGTGTGCGTGTGTGTTGTGCTCACGCGCGCTCGCGCACACGCGAGACAGCAGTTTTAAGCTGGATGTCCTGCGAATAGCAGAAACATGTATTTGGCTTCTCAGGAGCAGAAGGAGTATGACACTCCGAGGATATTTTGTTTTTCTTCTGCTCATAATGAATGATGATGTTATGAAGGCGGGACGAAGTGTTCCTCATTTCCAAAGATTGCCAAGAACCTCATTGGTTTAGTGTGTGTATCATTTTCACTCATTTTCATTCGGCATTCTCTGTAACAGTGCCCTAGTATTGCGAGTGGTACAAAGCACATGTTTTGTTGTTGTTGTTATTTTTAACGTGAAAGTGCTTGACATTAATTTTATTCATGGAATATTCTTGTTTTCTATAGATATTATTCATACAGTGTCTCATCGATCACTGTAGATACCGTTTAGACTGGAATAGAATATATCTTCATTACTAAGTGTATCACTAGGAATATTTATGTGCATAAAATTACGAACATAAATCATAAGCAAACACAAGAAGTTCCTGCAGTGGAAATTTAGTAGGACGCCTGTGTACTTGTAATTCCGTGTGCTCACGCACGCATTAGTTTTCCATTGATCAATATGAAACCATGGTGACTTTTTTTCTTTTAATCAGAGGTGGTAGCGTAATGCTGGATCCTTTCAGAAACAGAAGCTTTTTTTTCTCTCTCAATGTTTGACTTTTTTCAGGATTAGTTTGCTTTTTTCCAGTAGCTGGTCAGTTTCTGTTGGGACATTTTTGTTTTGTTTTTGTTTCGTGTGTAATGTGTGTGTGTGTGTGTGTGTGTAGTGTAGTGTAGTGTAGTGTAGTGTAGTGTAGTGTGAGGGGGAAGAGTGTGTGTGTGTGTGATTCTGTCTTTGTCTCTGTCTCAGTCT
>NC_134890.1:4315909-4333409 GCF_041734735.1 Babylonia areolata
ATGTAAAACGCTTGCCTGCTATATGTTCTCGTGTACACCGCTGTGTCAGAGCTTTGAAGCTGGGCGCTCCGATACGCAGAGAAGGAGAAGAAGGAAACGAAGAAGAAGAAGAAGGAAGGAAGGAAAGAAAGAATGAAAGAAAGAAGAAGGAAAGAAAGAAGAAGAAGGTAGGAAAGAAAGAAAGAAGAAGAAGGAAGGAAAGAAAGAAGAAGGAAAGAAAGAAAGAAGAAGAACAAGAAGAAAGAAAGAAGAAGGAAAGAAAGAAGAAGAAGGACAAGAAGAAAGAAAGAAGAAGAAGAAGGAAAGAAAGAAAAAGAAGAAGGAGAAGAAAAGAAAGAAGGAAAGAAAGAAAGAAGAAGAAGAAAAGAAAGAAGAGGAAGAAGCAAAGAAAGAAGAAGAACAAGAAGAAAGAAAGAAGAAGAAGGAAAGACAGAAAGTAAAAAAGAAGAAAAAGAAGAAGGAAACAAAGAAGAAGAAAGAAAGAAGAAGATTGGAAGGAAGGAAAGAAAGAAGAAGGAGAAAGGAAGGAAGGAAAGAAGAAGAAGAAAGGAAGGAAGGAAAGAAAGAAGAAGAAGAAAGGAAAGAAAGAAGAAGAAGAAGAAAGGAAGGAAAGAAAGAAAGACAAAGAAGAAAGAAAGGAAGAAAAAAGAAAGAAAGAAAGTAAACGAAAGTGTCTGTAAAGGTGTAACGTCTTACAGGCAATCTACGAGAAATAGCTGATGATAAGGAAATGACTTTTAGAGCGTGTGTGTTTCTGTGTAATAGCGAAGCGCGCGTATGTCCCTCATAACCTCTCTGTGTGTCTCTTTCTCTGTCTCTGTCTCTGTCTCTGTCTCTTTCTGTCTGCCTCTATGTCTCTGTGTCTCTACTTTTTTGTTTTCTTATTCATTTTGTATGCGTGTCTGTGTATGTGTGAGTACGTGTGTGTGTGTGTGTGTGTGTGTGTGTGTGCATGACTCTTTCACGAAGAGAAAAATCATGTGGTTTTTTTCCTCCAAGTTTCTTTGAGTTCCCCCCACCACCCTCCCCCCGCCCACTCTCTCGGTTTCTCTCTCTCTCTCTCTCTCTCTCTCTCTCTCTCTCTCTCCCCTCTCTCTCTTTCTCTCTGTCTATCTGTCTGTACATCTGTCTGTCTCTTTGTCTCTATTTCTGTCTCTCTATCTGTCTCTCTATCTTTCTGTCTCTCTGTCTGTTTCTCTGTCTCTCTCTCGCACCCCTCTGTCTGTCTCTCCCTCTTTTTTTTCTTTCCGGATCTATGTTTGTCTGTATTTTTGTCTGTCTGTCTCTCTTTCTCTATCTCTCTCTGTCTCTGTCTCTCACCAACCCATCCCAACTCATCACAATTTCTCTATCTTTGTCTCTGTCTCTGCCTCTCTGTCTGTCTATCTGCCTGTATGTGTTTCTCTCTCTCTCTCTCTCTCCTCTCTCCCTCACTCTCTCTCTCTCTCTCTCTCTCTCTCTCTCTCTCTCTCTCTCTCTCTGTCTCCCCCTGTGTGTGTGTGTGTGTGTGTGTGTGTGTGTTTGCCTGTCACACCGATTCCCGTTTTCGTTTTGATGTTGATACCAGTTGGAAGAAGTGCCCCCCCAACAAGAGTTCATTTCGAAGAACGAATGAAAGAAAATGGAAGAATAAAAAAAAAAAAAATCCTCGACACAGTAAACTGATTTCACTTTGAAAGCTAACCTCCTCCTCCTTCTTCTTCTTCTTCTTCGTCTTCTTCTTCTTCTTCTTCTTCTTCTTCTTCTTCTTCTTCTTCCAGTTACTATTCTTATTCGTCGTTCTTATTATTTTATTTTATTTCAATTTATTTCTTTATATTTATGTTTTGTGTCGTTCTTTATTTTTATGTTTTGTGTCGTTAAATGGGCAGAATTGTAAAAAGGCCTTTATTGTGCCTAATTCTTTACCCATTAAAGATTCAATCAATCAGTCTTCTTCTTCTTCTTCTTCTTCTTCTTCTTCTTCTTCTTCTTCTTCTTCTTCTTCTTCTTCTTCTTCAGGGTAAGCTAACCAGTAACAGTGACAGTAACTTCTGATTTCAGAGTTTGAAAGGGGTGGGGGAGGGGGGGGTACATCGAAGCGAGAGAGAGAGAGGGACAGAGAGAGAAGGTAGGGGAAGAGAGAGAGGGGAACTGAGAGAGAGACAGTGGTAGAGACATCGACGACAGAGAGAGAGAGAGAGAGAGAAAGAAAGAGAGAGGTGAGCATATAAGAGAGACGCACAGAGTGGAGGTTCGGAGGGGGGGGGGGGTGAAAGAGAGGGGGAGGGAGGGAGACGGTTTAGATAAGAGAGAGCAGCAAAGAGAGTGACGGGGGTGGAGGGGGTGGTTGGTTGAGACAGAGGAACAGAGAGACAGACAGATAGAGCCACAAAGAGAGACAGAGACAGAGAGAGACGGGAGAATGGGGGTGTTGCGAGGGACAGGGGTACAGGGGAAACAGACAGACAGACAGACAGACAGACAGAGAGCTAGCCACAGTCCCTCTCCCAGACAGACAAATAGGATTGCATTAATCCTTTCCCCATTTCCCTGTCTCCCAGTGCCAACCGTCGCGGCCAGCCTGCAATTCAATTACAAAGAAAGTTGGTGGCCGCTGTTGAAAAGGACTGATCAGAAAACCCGTTTCAGCTTTACCGCTCTGTCTCTCTCTGTCTCTCTGTCTCTGTCTCTCTCTGTCTCTCTGTTTCTGTCTCTGTCTGTCTCTCTGTCTCTGTCTCTGTCTCTGTCTCTCAGTCTCTGTATGTCTGTCTGTATGCCTCTCTCTCTCTCTCTCTCTCTCTCTCTCTCTCTCTCTCTCTGATCTTTAATTTACAGTTGGCAGTTACAAAGAGGGCAGTTGTATTTCACTTATTGGATTAATTGTTACTCTATTTCTTCTTCTTTCTTTCTTTCTTTCTTCCTTCCTTCCTTCCTTCCTTCTTCTTCTTCTTCTTTCTTTCTTTCTTTCTTTCCTTCCTTCCTTTTTTCTGCTTTCTTTCTTTCCTTCTTCTTTCTTTCTTTCTTCCTTCCTTCCTTCCTTCCTTCTTCTTCTTCTTTCTTTCTTTCTTTCTTTCCTTCCTTCCTTTTTTTCTGCTTTCTTTCTTTCCTTCTTCTTTCTTTCTTTCCTTCCTTCCTTCCTTCTTCTGCTTCTTCTTCTTCTTTCTTTCTTTCTTTCTTTCTTCCTCTTCTTCTTCTTCTTCTTCTTCTCCTTCTTCTCCTTCTTCTTTTTCTTCTTCTTCTTTCTTTCTTTCCTTCTTCTACTACTACTACTACTAGTACTACTACTACTACTACTTATTCTTTCTTTCTTTCTTTCGTTCTTTGCTTCTTCTTTTTCTTCTTCTTTCTTTCCTTCTTCTTCTTTTCTTTTGTTTTCTTTCGTTCTATTCTAATTTATTCACTTCCATCTGTCGTGATCGTGACAAATGTCCAAGTAATATTGGTGGTGGTAGCAGTAGCCATCCCAACGCCGACTGTCCTGAAACCCTCTTGGCCGAGAGAGTGGCGATGTTACTTGGGCAAGACACTGTGACTCTCCACAAAAATCCAATTCTAGCCCAGATAGTCGGGACAGCAGTTTCCTCCTCTGCTGTTCTGATGGACATCGCGTGACGCGACTGACTGTAAGATGTTTCACAGGCAGTAAGGATAATGTACCTTTAGACAGACACCCGGAAGTTTGTAGTAGTAGTTCTACACTGACCACATCTCTCTCTCTCTCTCTCTCTCTCTCTCTCTCTCTCTCTCCAATATGATTTGATACCTAATTATGTTTATGTATGCATATGCATGCATATCTGTATGTACATGTAGACATATGCACGCATGTGGGTATATGTGCAAATATGTATATGCATAAGGGTGTGCCTGTGTGTTTGGGGATGAGTGTGTGCATATGTGTGTGGGTGGGTGGGTGTGAGTGTGTGACTGTGTTCCCTTCATTATATTTTTATAATGATGATGATGGTCCGTTGATTAGTATTGTAATTATTAGCAGTAGTAGTAGTGGTGGTGGTGGTGGTAGTAGTAGTAGTAGTAGTAGTAGTATTTACCATTGTTAGTATTGTTGTGTCTTGTCGTTACTGTTTTTGTTGTCACAAGGACAGATTGGAAGACAAGGCAATGCCTAAAATCTTTATCCTTGAGTAATAAAGTTTTTGAATCTCTCTCTCTCTCTCTCTCTCTCTCTCTCTCTCTCTCTCTCAAGCTTCAATGATGCCACCATGGCTGGGGAAGCTTATGTCGGTTCCATTGCTTTTGATGTTAACATTTAACTTCATTTTCATCGCCGTTTTCATGTGTACACTGTTCTTCTCTCTCATCGTTTAATGGGATATGCATTTGTGTTGTTGTTTTTGTTGTTGTTAAGAAGTAACGCTACTGTAACTTCTTCTTCTTCTTCTTTTTTTTTTTTTTTTTTTTTTTTTTGTCATCATCATCATCATCATCCTTCTTCTTCTACTTCTTCTGCTTCTTCTTGTCATCATCATCATTCTTCTTCTTCTTTCTTTTTTATTGTTTCTTTTTTTCGACATCATCCTTCTTCTTCTTCTGCTTCTTCTTCTTGTTGTCATCATCATCATCATCATAATGATAATCATAATCATAATAACGATGATGATGATGATGATTATCATAATGATGATTATGATGATTATCATTATGATGATGATTGTCATTATTGTTATTATTATTGTGATAGAGTTAAGCCCCTTACCACGTGCTCTATCATATTATCATCATCATCATCATTATCATCATCATCGTCAGCAGCAGCAGCAGCATCATCATCATCATCATCATCATCATCATACCTCCTCCCATTCTTCTTAACCTTTCAGGCCAAGCGATAGTCCCTGTCTTTTTTCTTGTTTGTTTCTTGGGGGGTGGGGGGGTTGTTGTTGTTTGTTTGTTTGTTTGTTTGTTTTATTTCCATATATGTGTGTGTGCCGTGAAAGCTGCGATACGTAGCCTAGAAATGAGTGTGTGGAGGGGGGTAGAGGGGGTGCAGGGTAAGGTGTGTGTGTGTGTGTGTGTGTTTTGGGGCTCATGTACGTTTATGTGTATTTGACTGTGCTTTCATATCTGTGAAACTGTATGTTTGGTGCATATCTGTTATGCATATGTGTGTGTATGTGTGAATGTGTCTGCTTTGTTTTACATTTATTTGCTTATTTATCATCATTGTTGTCTTATTTATTTATTTATTTATCTATTTATTTATTTTATTTTCATTATTGTTATTATTATTCTTTCTTTTCTTTTTTTTCTCCAGGCCTGACTAAGCACGTTGGGTTACGCTGCTGGTCAGGCATCTGCTTGGCAGACGTGGTGTAGCGTATATGGATTTGTCCGAACGCAGTGACGCCTCCTTGAGCTACTGAAGCTGAAACTGAAACTGTTTTCCTTTTCTTTGTACGTTCTGTGTTTGGTGGGGTTTTCTTTGTTCGCACTTCCGCTTGAACATTGTCTGTCCTTACTTAGTTTTCCCGATGTCTTTTCGCGAGTCTGATACTTAGTCCATTGATTGCACTTCCAGCGTTCTGTACATTTAGGCATCTGTCTGTCTGTCTGTCTGTCTCTGTCTCTCTCTCTGTCTCTCTTCCTTCTCTCTCTGTCTCTCTCTCTCTCTTTCTCTCCCGTCTATCTCTCTCTCTCCCTTCTATATATATATATATATATATATATATATATATCTTCTATCTCTTGCTCTCTCTCTCTCTCTGTCTCTCTCTCTTCTCTCTGTCTCTGTGTGTGTGTGTCTCTCTCTCCCTTCTATCACTCTCTCTCTTTCCATCTCTCTCTCCTCTCTCTCCCCCTCTCTCTCTGTCTCTGTGTCTCTTTCTCTCTCTGTCTCTCTATGCCTCTCTACCTCTCTTTCTCTCTCTCTGTCTCTCTTTCTTTCTCTCTCTCTCTCTCTCTCTGTTTCTCTCTCTCTCTCTCTCTGTCTCTCTCCATCTCTCTCTCTTTTTTATCTCTCTCTCTCTCTTGCTCTCTCTCCCTCTCTCCCCTCTCTCTCCCCCTATATCTATCGATCTATCTATCTACCTATCTGTCTGTCTGTCTTGTCTGTCCGTCTCATTCACAAGGGGTCAATGCCTGACATGAATGAACCGCCCTTATCTCTCTGTCTCTTTCCCTCTATCTATCTATTTATCTATCTGTCTGTCTGTCTGTCTGTCATGTCTGTCCGTCTCAATGCCTGGCGTGAATAAACCATCTGTATTCTCTCTGTCTCTCTGTCTCTCTCTCTCTCTCTCTCTCTCTCTCTCTCTCTCTCTCTCTCTCTCTCTCTCTCCCCACCCCCTCTCTCTCTCTCTACTCCCTCCGACCCCACCCCCCCCCCGACCCACGACCGCACCAGACTCTGACCCCCAACGCCCCCCCCCCACCCCACCCCACCCCACGCAACTCCCCCCCCACCCCTCCACCTGACCCCCTCCCCATGTTTTTTGTAAAATGGCCTTAAACCGATGTGCAATAAACCATTTGTCTTGACTTTCTCTCTCTGTACGTGTGTGCGTGCGTGCGTGCAAAAGAAAAGGGTGCGTGTACGTTGGTTGCATCTAACCTCCCCCCCCCCTAACCACCCTCAGTGTTGTTCTGCTGAATTGTCTTTTGTACAATAGTAGTAGTAGTAGTTGTAGTAGTAGTAGTAATGGTGGTGGTGGTGGCAGTGGTAGTAGACCTGACAGTAGTTTGACTGAGAAAAGGCTACTGATCAGATTTAGGTAAGGGTGCGTTTTACCATTCCATTGGAATTCTGTTCGAGCAGGAGACAGACAGACAGACGACAGACAGACAGACAGACAGACAGACAGTGGGGATATAAAATCCCATTTCAACACATTCTTGCGCATCGAAAGTTAGCGAAAGTTTTGTGTGACGTGCATTGTAGGCTTGTAGGATCAGTGTAAAAAAAAAAATTTTAAACCGACGCAAAATCCCCAAATTAGATCGCGTAGCTAATTAACCTAGACGACGTCCAGGCTTATTTAACAACTTTTTAATTTGATCTTTTCTTTTTTTGAATTGCGCGATAAACTTCTGAAGAAAAAAGAAGATGAAACAAAGCTGTGTCGTGGACGAACTTGCACCACGTTACCTTTCATCATGTTCGCATCAATGTGACGTCAAATGTGTGTGTGTGTGCGTGTGTGTGTGTGTGTGTGTCGCGCGCGCGCGTGCGTGTGTGTGTATGTGTGTGGAAAAGAGTGAGAGAGAGAGAGAGAGATGGGAAAGTTTTTCTTCTGGCTTAAAGTGAATGCAGGAAGTTCTTATATGTTTTCGCAATTCTTCTTCTGAATTCCATTGCAACGGGTGAATACGTCAAGCCTTTGGATATCAAGAGTGCCGGCCAAAATTGAATGTGCAGAGAGGCTTTGGTATAACACTATTCTTGGTTGCTGGTTGTTGGGTTTTTTGGTGTGTTTTGTTGTTGTTGTTGTTGTTTTGTTTTGTTGTTGTTTTTTCGTTTTTATTTTGTTTTTGTTTGTTTTTTGTTATTGCTGTTTGTTCCTTTGTTTGTTTGCCTGTTTGTTTGTTTGTTTAGTGTTGTTTTCTTAAATCTGTTTTGTTTTTCGAACACTCTCTGTGTGTTTGTTTGTTTGTGTGTGTATGTGTGTATGTGTGTGTGTGTGTGTGTGTGTGTGTGTATGTGTGTGTGTGTGTATGTGTGTGTGTGTGTGTGTGTGTGTGTGTGTGTGTGTGTGTGTGTGTGTGTATGTGTGTGTATGTGTGTGTGTGTGTGTGTATGTATGTGTGTGTGTGTGTGTGTGTGTTTAAACCTCAGAAGAATAAATCAAGTTTCAGTTTCTCAAGGAGGCGTAATAATAATAATAATAATAATAATAATGATAATATCAATATGAGTATCAGTAGCTCATGGAGGGTTCACTGCGTTCGGTCAAATCCATATACGCTACACCACATCTGCCAAGCATATGCCTGACCAGCAGCGTAACCCAACGCGCTTAGTCAGGCCTTGAGAAATAAATAAATAATTAAAATAAAATAAAAAATAAATAAAAATGAAATAAAATAAAGTAAAAAAAAAAATAAATAAATGAAAATAAAAATAATAATAATAATTTATAATAATAATAAATAAAAATAACAATAATGTTATTATTATAGTAGTAATAGTAGTAGTAGTATTTTTATGAATTTATCTACTATTCTTTATTCATTTATTTTATTTTTTAAATTTATTTTATTAATAATAATAATAATATGATGATGATGATGATTATTATTATTATTATTATTAATCATTATATTAATAACAATAACAAATGATATAATGAAGGAAAAGAAAACGTAAACAAAATGAGAGAAATTTCAAGGACAAAGATATATATTGAATAAAGACAAGGGAAAGACAGGAAGGAGGATTGATAATAGATATAAAATGACAGACGGAGAGATAATAGACAAGCAGGATAGACAGACAGACAAATAGGCAGGCACACAGGCAGCGAGAGAGAGGGAGAGAGAGAGAGAGTGGAGGTTGTTCCCATATCTTACTGTATAGATACTTAGTAGATTTTGCAAACATGCCTAGATTTGCGAAAAATACACACAGCTCTCAGCATAGTTGTAGTTACCTGCTGATTTCGAAATGACATTCAACAGCTGGCCAACCTTTTTTTTTTAACCCACTCAGTACGGCCAGTCCTCTCTTCTCCTCTACACAGACCCCTCGGATGTCCAGTGGGTGTCTGAATGACCCAGCCTTTAGCTTCCGTCGTCAGAATTGTGGTATTCTTTGTCAACATTCACGTCTTCAGTATAAGAGCCTTCCGCTTGCAATATTTTGATGATGGTAACTGGGGTGAAACGCTGTTAACGTCGTCTCTTTCGCCGTTCGTATGGAGAGAGTTAATTAATCATCTAATACTTTCTTGGGCTGACTAAGGAAGTCTGTCAGTGATAGTAGGTCTACCTTCTTTCCTGTCACGTGTTTATCAGGTCCACAACCTGGGAGGTTTATTTTAAAGGGAAGGGAAGGGAGGTTGTGGGTGGGGGACGCAAGCATCTGCTGATAAACTCCCCTCCCCTGCCCTCCCCCACCAGCCTCCCTGACAGACGTCGACCTGGTTTGTGTCAGTTTGGGGGGCATCTAATTTGAGTAGGTCTGTCGTGTGTGTGTGTGTGTGTGTTTATGTGTGCGTGCGTGCGTGCGTGTGTGTGTGTGTGATTGTTGTCGTTGTTGTTGCTTATCTTTCCGCGCACCCTTGCTTATTATAAAAAAAAATAAATAAATAAAAAAGCAAGCAGGAAAGGAAACTCTGAGTGAGAATAATCAGGAGTCAAATGCCATGCTGGTACAGCAACAATGGATGACCTGTTGAGGCTGTATTTGTTTTGTTGTGCTGTGTTGTGCTGTGCTGTGCTGTGCTGTGCTGTGCTGTGCTGTGTTGTGAGTCAAATGCCATGCTGGTACAGCAACAATGGATGACCTGTTGAGGCTGTATTTGTTTTGTTGTGCTGTGTTGTGTTGTGTTGTGCTGTGCTGTGCTGTGTTGTGCTGTGCTGTGCTGTGTTGTGCTGTGCTGTGCTGTGTTGTGCTGTGCTGTGCTGTGTTGTGCTGTACTGTGCTGTGTTGTGCTGTGCTGTGTTGTGCTGTGTTGTGTTGTGCTGTGCTGTGCTGTGCTGTGCTGTGCTGTGCTGTGCTGTGTGGTGAGTCAAATGCCATGCTGGTACAGCAACAATGGATGACTTGTTGAGGCTGTATTTGTTGTGCTGTGCTGTGCTGTGCTGTGTTGTGCTGTGCTGTGCTGTGTTGTGCTGTGCTGTGCTGTGCTGTGTTGTGTTGTGTTGTGTTGTGCTGTGCTGTGTTGTGCTGTGCTGTGCTGTGCTGTGCTGTGCTGTGCTGTGCTGTGTTGTGTTGTGCTGTGTTTTGTTGTGCTGTGTTGTGTTGTGTTGTGTCCTTGTTGTGTGTTGCATTGTTTTATATTGAATTGTATTGTATTGGACTGGGTTTTGTTGTTATTGTTGTCGTTGTTGTTTCTCGTCGTTTCGTCTGTGTGTGTGTGTGTGTGTGTGTGTGTTGTGTTTTGATGTACTGTGGTACATAGCATTGTTTAGACTTACTTCTCAGTTTTTTGTCCTTTTTATGTGTGTTGTATTTTGATGTGTTATATGGTATGGCATTGTTTAGATTTACTTATCAGTTACAATATGTGAAATTGAGGCTGCTACAGTTCTTCTTCAGGGAGAATAAATCGTCTATAATAACAATAATAATAATAATGCTGTTAAGAATCAGAACGAGAATGATAATCAGAAAAATCAGAAAAAAAATATCATTAATCGGCGACACCCTTCCCTTCCCCTAACCCTCCCCCTCCCTCCCTCCTCCCTCCCCCACCCCCACACCCTAATTTTCTATCTGGATTTACGTTGTTGTTTTTTTCTTCTTCTGTTATTTTTACCAATGACAGTGGATTTCGCGGGAGACAGTTCTGGGGAGGTTGGTGGGGTAAAAAAAAAAAAAGACAGAAAAAAAAAAATCCTGGCCGCTACGAAGATTGGAACCCAGGAACCAGAGAACCTCCCTCCCTTGTCTGGGAGGGGCCGCTTTGTCCGCTGGTCCAACGGGCTGCATGTCCATCGACAAACAAACCATTCACCTGTCCGGTGGGTGTGTATATGAGCAGGGTTGCGCTGTTATCCCGCGGTGAGCATCTGCCGACAACGTTAGAGAACGCCTGGACACGCACGTGGCCACTTCGGCAGCAGTGGGCAATCCTCAGATATGTCTGTCACTGGAACCCCATGTCTGTTTCCCCCGCGTCTACATTCTCACGGGTCCGTCGTTTAGGTCTATGTTCCTGTTTTTGTCTGTCCAGGTCTATATTCCCCCCCCATGTCTGTGTTGCCCAAGGTCTAGTTCCGTCCGGGTCTATACTCTCCCGTGTCTATGTTCCTCCAGGTCTGTTTTCGCCCTGGTCCATCCTCCCTCCTGTCTATGTTCCCCCACGTCTATTTTCGTCTGGGTCTATATTCCCCCATGTCTATATTCCCCAAGGTCTATTTTCGTCCAGGTCTTTATTCTCCAAGGTCTGTGTTTCCCCAGGTCTATCATCGGCCAGGTCTATATTACCCATGTCTATGTTCCAAAGGTATATTTTCGTCCGAGTCTATACTTCCCCACGTCTATGTTCCCCCAGGTCTGTTTTTGCCCGGGTCTATATTCCCACATGTCTATTTTCGTCCAGGTCTTTATTCTCCAAGGTCTATATTCCCCCAGATGTACATTAGCCTTTAACTGCATTCCCCAAGATATACGTTCGCCAAAGTCTGTTCCCCAGGTCTGTGTTCCCCCAGGTCTATACTATAGTTGCCCTCGGTCTGTTTTCCTCCAGGTGAATATTTCTTTGATTATACAATTTCGGGTGGTGGACAGCAGTGGTCAGCAGTGGTCAGATGACCCCATATCAATTCTATACTTCTGTTGAGGGCAGGGAAGGGGCATTGCATTGCAAATACGCCGGGTACCAAATTTCACGGGGTAGCCTATTGAAGATCTTACCTAACCACAGACACGAAACGCCTTTGAACACAACCAGAAGTCTCAGAGAAGCTTTGGTGCTGTTGCGTAGGAAGCGCTTAACGGAAACCGGAAGAGACACTGCACAAGCTAAGCCGCTTCCGCCTGAACTACTTTTTAAGATCGCTTGACACTGGACACAGACCTTGCCTTGGGGAAGACGAATGACTGGAAGAATACGAAAAAAAGAAAGGAGTTTGAAGAGAAGGGGAGATAAGAGAAATGCCAAAGTCCTTCTTCCTGTCAGGGCAGGTTTCAAGGAGACACAACTTTTCCGGTCGACAACACAAGGGTAGTGTCCCATTAGATTGCTGGAAAGAAATCTCTCTCATTTGTGTGTGTGTGTGTATGTCTCTCTCACTCTCTCCCTTTTTCTGTCACTCACACTGTCTCTCAATATTTCTCTGTCTGTCTGTCTGTCTGTCTGTCTGTCTCTCTCTCTCTCTCTCTCTCTCTCTGTCTCTCTCTGTGTCTGTCTCTGTGTCTGTCTGTCTATGTCTGTATCTCTATGTCTATGTCTTACTCACTCTCTCCCTCTTTCTGTCACTCACACTGTCTCTCAATATTTCTCTGCCTCTATCCCTCTCTCTCTCTCTCTGTCTATGTCTGCCTGTCTCTGTCTGTCAGTCTGTTAGTCTGTCTCTGTATCTTTGTCTATATCTCACCCACTCTCTCCCTTTCTGTCACTCACACTGTCTCTCAATATTTTTCTGCCTCTGTCCCTCTCCTCTCTCTCTCTCTTTCTATGTCTGCCTGTCTCTGTCTGTCTGTCTCTGTCTCTCCCCCTCTCTCTCTCTCTCGAGCCGTTGAATCATCGACCAAAAAAGAGGTTAGACAGACAGGAAAACAGAAAAAGAGAGAGAGACAAACAGAAAGAGAACGAACAAATAAAAATGCCATGAAGCCGTTTAACCGATCTAAATTTGTGCCGCGTACATTCGCAAGCACAAAGAAACCACAATAGAAATAGCTCGTCAATCAGCATTGTGCACACTCACGCAGAAAAGAAAGGATAGCTATTTATATGAACGCCAGAACTGTCACCGAAAAAAAAACCCAAGAGAACCTCAATGCGACATCACGACAGCAAACACAGTGGAAACCAGGTTAAAACTGGGTCAAACGACGAAGATATTGTAGCTTGTTGATTCGCACGTGTTCCGTGTGTTCGGTTGTCGCTGTGTGTTGCGAATTATTTCCCTTCCTTTACTTCAGCGAGTCAGATTCACATCATGTAGTTTCGCATCATATTTTCTTCTTGGAGAAAGAGAGACAGAGACACACACAGAGAGAGGATTGTTGGGTAGTGATGCCTGTATTTTGGATAATTTGATTTTCCCGTCTGTAGATGAAACCCCCCCTAATTCTGTGACCACCGCTAAAACGCACAAGTAATCGCTGTGTGTGCGTGTGTGTTGTGTGTGTGTGTGTGTGTTTGTGCGTCTGTCTGTCTGTCTGTCTGCCTGTGTCTGTTTGTGCGTGTGTGTGTCTGTGTGTGTGTATGCGTGCGTCCGTGTGTGTATATTCAAGTGTGTATTTTACCAAGGCGAATACGTCATTTCCACTGTACATTCCAATCGACTATTTGTGTTTGTTCCTTATTTGTTTGTTAGTTAATTAATCGTTGAGCCGCTCAAAGAACACATGCGGTCATGTGTTTTCACTCTTAAGGCCAGACACTACAATCAAATAACGACTTTTTTTTCTCTCCAACAACGTCTCTTTTTTGCCTGTTAGGTGAATCATCACTTGTGAATCACAGAAAAGGTTATCTTAGATTTCTGTGAATACCCGTTGCTATGGACACAAATTAAAATGGCCGCCAAACAATGTATCACAGAAATCGGGTTTGTGGTCCATGTGGTGCATGCAAGCATTTTTTGTTATGTGGACTTGATACACAATGACATTATCGTCATTTTCACGTGAGATTGTGGTGATTCTTCAATTATTGGGTTTTTTTTTTGTTTTTCTTTGTTTTTTGTTGTTGTTGTTTTGTTGTTTTTTTTTGTTGTTTTTTTTTGTTTTGTTTGTTTGGTTTGTTTGTTTTTTTTTGGGGGGGTTAATTCGGGGTATTGCAAAATCCTCAAAATTTACAATGGGTAAAACGATTGGAACCGCTATGAATTAAAACCCAGAGAATATTTTCATACATACTCACGACAAAACTTCAATAACATGTTCTAAAACAATCATGCAAAGTCTCATGATTGTAGGCTTACTGATCAAGTCTAAGTTACATTGTCAAGGCCAGAAACTTGACGACTTGCGTCGAAATTGAAAAAAAAAAAAACACTTCCGTGATTCGGCAAGCAATCTTTATTGGCAATTTTTTCATTGTTAACGGCATCTTTACAGTGGAAAAACTTATGCATATGGTAGAAGAGATGTTCAAGAATCAAAATCCATCAAAAACCCCAAATCATGAAAAATCATTTTGGTCTCTTTTGCACTGCCGTGTCCCCCACCCCAACCCACCCCCCTCAGTGCAATGTCCCACATGGTTTCCATCAATGCATACCCCAGAAATAGAACACACCGGATAAAACTGTTTATAAGCACTCCTCACCACAGTGCGTATCTCTTATTATCCTGGAAATAAAGGACTGGGGGGGGGGGGGGGGAGTCTTTATAAACACCTACAGCAGAATATGCAGCTAGTTAACCTAGAAACTTTGACGATTGTGTTTTGGGTTCTTTTTGTCTGCCATTGTTAGCTGCCATCGTTTTTTGAATGTTTCGAGCTACCTCCACCCCTACCCACCCCCACCCCCCCATGGCATCCCCACCCCCACCCCCACCCCCATCGCCCCCTCCGCCCGCCCCCATCCCCGCTGGGTGAGGAAACTGGAATCTGTGTGTGTGTGTGTGTGTGTGTGTGTGTGTGTGAACATTATGTGAGAGAGAGAGAGAGAGAGGGAGAGAGAGAAATGGTGATGATGATGATGTTTTATTGAAGAAACGCACAAGGTTCGTTTCAATGGGGAGTTGGGGGATACGTCATTCAGCGTTAAAAAGAAGAGAAAAAAAAGAAATCATTTTCAAGTACATAGACAATGTCATGAAGCGTAGCAGAGGACAATTCATACGAGAGAAAGAGAGAGAGAGAGAGAGAGAGAGAGAGAGAGAGAGAGAGAGAGAGAGAGAGAGAGCAAACAATCTGACCAGAGAGAGAGAGCAAGAGAGAGAGAGAGAGAGAGGACAGGAAATTATTGCCGAAGAGATGAATATTGAAAATATGACATGTACATGAAAATCGCATTCGTGACAAGCACGATGGTTCAAATCGCTAAGGCGCACAAGTACGTTTGCGTGCGTGAGTGCGTGCACGCATGCGTGAGTGCGGGCGTGTGTGTATGTTTGTGTGTGTGTGTGTTCGTGTGTGTTAGTATGTTTGTGTGCGCATGCGTTAGTGCGCGCGCGCCTGTGTGTGCTCTGAGAAAAAAAACGTTTGCTGTAGATTTCCGGTGTTTCCTTTCGATATTGTGGTTTTTGTAGCCTAATTTGACCTGTTTAATTAAGTTGCAAGCAATTTTGTTTTGCTTAGAAAACGTGTACTTGTTAGTGACAATGTGTGTGTGTGTGTGTGTGTGTGTGCGCGCGCGCGCGCGCGCGCGTGTGTGTGTGTGTATACGTGTGTCTGTCTGTGTGCAGAATGCATTCGTGTGTGTCTGTCGCGGGTTTATATGACTCAAACACACACACACACACACACACACACACACACACAAAACACACACACACACACACACACACACACACACACACACACCACCTCCCTCCCCTGGCCCAACTCTTTCCCTTCCAGTTGCCAGCTCATGCTTACACCTTTGCCAAAAGTTGCTCAACTAGTGCCCGAAAAAGAAAGAAAAAAAACCTGTCCCCGTATTTCACGTGCTTTGTACCCGTCAGCTCCTGTGCTGGACAATTTTTCACGACGTTCACCAACAGCCGAACAACTGCTGAGTTGGACAGAGGGGGTAAACGCAAAAGCAGACAAACTTTCTGCAGTGTTAAGCTTTCTTCTTTTCTGTGTCTGCCTCTTTTGGTGGTGGACGTTACAAGCGTTCAGCGATGGAGACAAACTGTATTATTAGTACTGATACTTATATAGCGCAAAACTCGAAGCGCTTTACAATCAGAGTCGTTTACGTAACAGTTTGTTGACCTGAGAAGAGCCAACTGGAAAGCTGCCTTGAGTTATTCGGCATTTGTTTCCTGTGTCATTCAGTTAGCCAGGGTCAACCACGCTTCTGTTTTTAATTCCCGTCAACGTCAGTGAACGTTTGTTGTGTGTGGACTGATAGTTCGTGACATGAACGAAGGGGAAGGGGGGGGGGGGGGGGGGGGGGGGGGTCATACCATCTTCAAGTTTGTCACGGGTTTCATGGAGTCTGTTCAACCCAGGCTTTGACACACAACCGACGGTCCTGGAGGAATCTGGTGAATAGTTGTTCTGTGGGGAGCCCCCAATGACTCTTCACAGAGCTGAGAAAGAAGTGGGCCTTGGTTGTGAACAGAGTGACGTTAAGAGCTGGTGAGACTAAACATGCTCGCTTCCAAATGAGTTTGGCAGGAGCACTTGGACTTCAAAAAGACAGTACCATTAACTACCTTGTAAACACGCCCCCCCACCACCACCCCCCACCCACCGCCTCTCCCTACACGAGGGATGTCTGGTTTGAAGATAACAGCGTTAATCAGTGAGTACCGTTTTCTTTGTTCCTTTGGGTTTTTTTAATTATTATTTCTACATCACAAAAAGGACGCGGGATTTCTTCTTTCCCTTTTCCCCTCCCCCCTCTGCCCCCTCCCCCCTCTGCCCCCCTCTGCCCCCTTCCATCTCTGCCCCCTTCCCTCTCTGCCCCCTCCCCCCTCTGCCCCCCCTCACCCCCCATTCACCCCCTCCTCTCTCTCTTTTTTTTGTCGCGGTTAACGAGCTGAGATTAATAGATCCATAAAAGAAATTGTAATTATTTTCTTGCCTCTCCTTTCAGAAACCCAAGTGGTTTGTAATGTTATCTATAATGTACATTACTGTGAAGAGAGAGAGAATGAGAGAGAGAGAATTCTTCTCCAGTTTGGAGCACGGGGGTTTGTGGGGGTGGGGGTGGGGGGGGAGGGTGTAAGTAAATCCTGTCGTTGGTAATATCCACAATATTTCCCCCACAATACGGAATGACTGTGTTCGCAAGGCGTGGACGTTCACTCCGCCATACACGCACGCGCACGCACGCACGCACACACACACACACACACACACACACACTGAATGTGTATGCCTTTTATTTCGTGCTGGTTTTCTCTGAGATAAAAGAAGCATGTCTGGACGTAACTTCTCTCAAGCCTTCCGCTCGCCCATAGTTGTGACAATACTACAGTGACTATGCTACAGTGACAATACTACAGTGACTATGCTACAGTGACAATACTACAGTGATAATACTACAGTGATAATACTACAGTGACAATACTACAGTGATAATACTACATACAATTCCGGTAACATTTGACACTAAAACTTAAGATTCGCTCGTTTACTTACTTATAGTCTGTTCATCTAAGATGATGATATTAGACTGAAAATATTATTATTATTTGGATCATTATCATTTCTATCATAATGATGATTGTTATTATTAATTAGAAATCGACATATCTGTATATTCGAATGAAAAGAGGGGCGGTTGAGGTGGAGGGGAGGGAGGGGGTGCAAGGAGGAGGGGACTAAGAAAGGAGAGAGAGAGAGAGAGAGAGAGAACAGAATGTGGAAAAGATAGAGTACAAAAATGTAAAATGGAGAGGGTGAGTGTAAAACTTCAGACAAGGTACAAGAAGTTGTATAATTAACCAGCTTGGATTTCAAAAGTAGACTGTTTTTAAAATGTACCTTCGAGTGAAAAGATGGACTGGATTCAACAATCTTGCGAAAATATCATTCCATACTGCAATGCAAAAAAAAAC
>NC_134890.1:4338409-4348409 GCF_041734735.1 Babylonia areolata
CAACAAGAACAAGAGTGGGGGGGTTGGTGGGAGAGAGAGAAAAAAAGACGGGAGAAAAAAGAAAAACAACAACAATAACAAAAAGAAGAAGAGGGGGGGAAGGGGGAGGGACGTGGGGGGAGAGAGAGAGAAAAAAAAAGACTGGAGAAAAAAAGAACAAGAAGAACGACAGCAACAAGACGAAGAAAACAAACAAATCAGAAGAAGAAAAAAGAGTACAAGTAAAAAGGGACAGACAGACATATATACGACTGAAACCGAGTTACAGCAAACGAACACAGAAGAAAAACAACAACAACAACAACAACAAGAAGAGTGAGGAAAGCTGAACCAACAGAAGAAGAAGAAGAAGAAAGGGAAGAAGAAGGAGGAGGAGGAAGAAGAAGAAAGGGAAGAAGAAGGAGGAGGAAGAAGAAGAAAGGGAAGAAGGAGGAGGAAGAAGAAAGGGAAGAAGGAGGAGGAAGAAGAAGAAGAAAGGGAAGAAGGAGGAGGAAGAAGAAGAAGAAAGGGAAGAAGGAGGAGGAAGAAGAAGGAAGAGGAAGAAGAAGAAAGGGAAGAAGGAGGAAGAAGAAGAAGAAAGGGAAGAAGGAGGAGGAAGAGGAAGAAGAAAGGGAAGAAGGAGGAGGAAGAAGAAGAAAGGGAAGAGGAAGAGGAAGAAGAAAGGGAAGAAGAAGGAGGAAGAGGAAGAAGAAAGGGAAGAAGGAAGAGGAAGAAGAAAGGGAAGAAGGAAGAGGAAGAAGAAAGGGAAGAAGGAGGAGAAAGAGGAAGAAGAAAGGGAAGGAGGAGGAGGAAGAAGAAGAAAGGGAAGAAGAAGGAGGAGGAAGAAGAAGAAAGGGAAGAAGAAGGAGGAGGAAGAAGAAGAAAGGGAAGAAGGAGGGAGAAGAAGAAGAAAGGGAAGAAGAAGGAGGAAGAAGAAGAAAGGGAAGAAGGAGGAGGAAGAGGAAGAAAGAGAGGAGGAAGAAAGAGGAGGAAGAAAAAGGAGAAAGGGAAGAAGAAGGAGGAAGAAGAAGAAGAAAAGGAAGAAGAATGAGAAGAAAAAAAGAGGAAGAAGAAGGAGGAGAAGGAAAAGAAATAGGAGAAGGAGAATGAGAAGAAGGAAGAAGAAGAAGAGGAAGAAAACAAAACCAAACAAACAAACAAGCAAACAAACAAACAACAAAAAACAGAAGACTAAAAGTAAAAGTGGAAGGGCTGACAGGACAGGGGAAAGGGGTGAAGATGGCGGTGACAGGACAAAGCCCTTTGTGGGACTGATGCATCGCTGCAGGACAAAGAGTTGTGGCGTTGGGGAGGGGGGGGGGAGGGGGAGGGAGAGGGGGGTGTGGACGGGAGGAGGGGAGGGAGGAGAGGGTGGGTGGGGGACGGACATGTCAACAGGATGAGAGAAGGTGGGTGGGTTGAGGGTTAGGGGTGGATGGAGCTTTTCCGGTACTCCGTTCATGTGTTCCCTGAGAGAGAGAGAGACGCACGTGCGCGCACTCTCTCTCTCTCTCTCTCTCTCTCTCTCTCTCTCTCTCTGTCTCTGTCTCTCTCATTCTTACTGTGTGTGTGTATTTGTGTGTGTGAGAGAGAGAGAGAGATAAACCAGCGAGAGAGAGAGTGTGTGTGTGAGAGAGAGAGACCAGGGAGAGAGAGATAGTGTGTGAGAGAGAGAGAGCGAGCGAGAGAGAGACCATGGAGGGAGAGACAGAGACAGACCAGGGAGAGACAGAGAGACCAGGGAGGAAGATAGAGAGAGGGAGAGAGACCAGGGAGAGAGAGAGAGAGAGAGACCATGGAGGGAGAGACACACAGAGAGAGAAAGCTAGCGCTTCGGGGACAAAGTTCTTGCTGAACTAAGATGCATTAGTCGCCCGGAAACTGCGCTTGGGTGATTGGCCTGGGATTTTCTTGAGTCGATAGCACTCGTCGATTGAGCGCTGGCGTTTGCACTTGGACAAAGGGTCGATAAATTGGGGAAAATGAGGAGAGGGAGGAGGGAGGGAGGGTTGGGTGGGGAGGGGGAGGAGGAGGGGGAGGGAGGTCCGTTGTTGAGGGTACCGGATGGTGAACGACGATCCGAGACCTTGGGGCAAAGTTTTGCAAACTTTTTGTGGGGAATTTTTTGGCCGCGTTTTGAGGAGCATTGTCTGTTGTTGGTTTTTGTTTGTTTAGTGTGTGTGTGTGTGTGTGTGTGTGCGTGTGTGTGTGGTGTGTGTGTGGAGCTCTTTCTCATGAAATATTATTGAATATTGTTGTGTTTGTGTTGCTGTCGTGTGTTTTTTTGTTTTTTGGAGTGTTTTTTTGTGTGTTTTTTGTTGTTTTTGTCAGCTGTGTTTTGCTCTTCACAGTTCTGTTTCACCTTTCATCGATTTCACTCCTGTCTTTTTCGATTGTACTCACATAAAAAATTTTAAAAAAGACTGACGGACAAGCATACATTGTCGTGGAAGAAGGATACGCGAATGAGGGAGAGAGACGGTTGTGTGTGTGTGTTTGTGTGTGTGTGTGTGTGTGTGTGTTTGTGTGTGTGTGTATGTTGTGTGTGTGTGTGTGTGTGTGTGAAGGTGGTAGGGTGGGGACGAGAGATGGAGAATGGGGGGGGGGGCGGGGTGGAGGGGTGGAGGGATGGAATGAAGGAGACGATGAAGAATTACGAGGAGCAGGAGCTGGAAGAATGCAGGAGAAAGACATGGGCTCCTTTGATTTGGTCTCTGTTTTCTATCTGCCTCTGTCTCTGTTTTCTATCTGCCTCTGTCTCTGTTTTCTATCTGTCTCTGTCTCTGTTTTCTATCTGCCTCTGTCTCTGTTTTCTATCTGTCTCTGTCTCTGTTTTCTATCTGCCTCTGTCTCTATCTGCCTCTGTCTCTGTGTCTGTCTGTCTCTGTCTCTGTTTTATATCTGTCTGTCTCTGTCTCTGTTTTCTATCTGCCTCTGTGTCTGTCTGTCTCTGTCTCTTTTTTTCTATCTGTCTCCGTGTCTGCCTGTCTCTGTCTGTGTCTCTGTCTCTCTTTCTTCTTCTTCTTCTTCTTCCTCTTCTTCTCTCTCTTTTTTTCTTCTTCTTCTCTCTCTTTTTCTTCTTCTCTCTCTCCCTCTCCCTGTGTGTGTGTGTGTGTGTTTCTCTCTCGATCTCACTCTCTTTCTCTCTATCTTTGAAACTCTTTCATATTTTCACTCTTTCCCTCTCTCTCTCTCTTACTCTGTCTCTGTCTGTCTGTCTGTCTGTCTCTGTCTGTCTCCCTCTCTTGTGCTGTCTCTGTCTCTCTTTTTCTTTCTGTCTTTCCCTTTCACTCTCTCTCTCTCTCTCTCTCTCTCTCTCTCTCTCTCTCTCTCTCTGTATCTCCCTTTCTCTCTGTCTCCCTCTCTCCCTCTCTCTCTCTCTCTCTCTCTCTCTCTCTCTCTCTCTCTCTCTGACCCTTTGTCACTCTCGAAGCATTAGCCTCCTGGCAAAGCTGTGTTGATAACAAGAAGCCAAAACGATATTATTGGAGAGGTTTTATGCTTGTTTTCCCCTCATTGTGGTGGACGAAAGGCATCCGAGTTTTGAGTTGTCTGTCTGTCTGTCTGTCCGTCCGAGTGTTCGTCTGCCCGTCTGTCTCTGTTCATAATTTTATGTCTCTCTCTCTCTCTCTCTCTCTCTCTCTCTCTCTCTCTCTCTCTCTCTGTCTCCGTGTCTTTCTGTTTGTCTCATCCGCTGTCTTTCGTGTTTGTTTGTCTTTTGTTTTGTTTTGTTTTGTTTGTTTTTTCTTCTGCCTGTGCGATACGTTGTGTCATATAGTTTGGAATTATGCGGGTCAATTAAATTCACGGTTATCATGGATCTGTTCACATGTTGCTGTTCCCCCCCTCTCCCCGCCCCTCTCCCACTCCCCCTCCCCCCCTTCAGTATATAGCTGCCAGTTGGCTCCTGAACTCTCCTGAGTTCGGAGTATCCAGATAGAGCAAACTTATGGAATCATGACATCAGAACTGCTCCTTTGTGGCAAACCGAGGTTACTGTGTGTGGGAAGTGATAGATGGTGGCAGAAAACTATTAAGTCTGTCCAGTTTAGATGCCCCTAGAAAGACGAAACACACACACACACACACACACACACACACACACACACACACACACACACAGAGGAAGAAGAAGAAGAAGGAAAGAAGAAAAAAAAACAAAGGTATGTATCTTCAGACTCTTATTTTAAGTGACTGAACAGTTTGGAAAAAAAACCCAAAGTTTATGGCCTTTGTTTTATTGTGTGAACCACGTTTCTTATTTTCACTCTGAAAGTTTTGGGGGAAAAGTTGTGTTTTAGAATTGTAGGAATGACGCAAGGATGCAAGAAAGAAAGAAAGAAAGAAAAAGAAAAAAAAAGCACAGTTTCACAGAAACACAGAAATCGAAATCAAACCCTACATATTACAAGAAACACGCAGCATGACATTACAAAAGAGAACAGACAAAAAAGAAAGAAAGAATGACAGAAATGGGAAGGAAAGAAGAAGAAAGAGAAGTCCAGACATGCCCAAGTGGTTCCAGAGATGTTTGTGCCAACATTGTGAGCGAGAATTGATTTAGCAGTGTGTTTGGATACAGAACCGAGAGTGGCATCATTGTATGAACGGAATGTGTTCTGTCTCTGCCAATCACTGTTCCTCTCTCTGTTTATCTGTCTCTGTCTGTGTCTTTCTGTCTGTCTTTCTCTCCCTTTCTCCTTCTCTCTCTCTCTCTCTCTCTCTCTTTCTTTTCCTCTGCATCTCTCTCTTTCTCTCTGTATCCCTCTCTGTCTCTCTGTCTGTCTGTCTGTCTGTCTCTCTCTCTCTCTCTCTCTCTCTCTCTCTCTCTCTCTCTCTCTCCATGCACTGATCACGTGATACATGGCGTGATCCTCAGTTCGGTTGATAATAGTCATAGGTTAAGTCTCTCTCTCTCTCTCTCTCTCTCTCTCTCTCTCTCTCTCTCTCTCTCTCTCTCTCTCTCTCTCCTGCTTCCTCTCCTGCTTTTTCTGTCTCTGTCTCTGTCTCTCTCTCTTTATTTCTTCCTCTCCAATATCATTCACTATACCACACACACACACACACACACACACACACACACACACACACCGAGTGAGAGAAAGGAAATGACATCATGAAGAAAGGAAGAAAGAAAGCTCCAACAAACGAAAGTGTTGTGCCATTCTTTGAATGTAGCACTAAAAGAACCCATCCCTTTTTTCTCTTCTAACTCTTGTATACGGACTTTTTTGTTTGTTTGTTTTGTTTGTTTTGTTGTTTTCTTGTTGTTGTTTTTTTTGGGGGGGTTCTGTTGTTTTGTTGTTGATTGTTGATGTTGTTGTTATTGTTGTTTTTAGCAAAATCGTTTTGTTGTTTTTAAACAAAAAAAAAGAAAGAAAAAGAGGACAGAGAGACACACAGAGACAGAGAGAGACAGAGGGACACACAGAGAGAGACAGAGAGACACACAGAGACAGAGAGTGAGACACACACACACACACACACACACACACACACACACACATACACACACACACACAGATACAGAGACACACACACACACACACACACACACACACACACACACACAGAGAGAGAGAGAGAGAAACACACACAGAGACGCACAGAGAGACAGAGACACACACACAGACACACAGAGAGAGAAACACACACACATGCACACAGAGAGAGACACACACACACAGAGAAAGAACAAGAACAAATGGTTTCATTGCGTATTGGCCTGTGACCCGTTCCAAACATACCATACGTAAAGAAACCTACACAAGGCACACAAATAAGTAGATAAATAACAGACAGATAAATAAATAAATGAATAAATAAATAAATAAATCTTTCGTCCTCACTGTATCAATTAGAGATCATCCTTATGAGAAGACTCTGGAATAAGGCAGTGGCAAAATATAATTAATCATTTTCGTTCCTTAACCAGTTGTTGGTGCTGATTCGTGATTCATTAAGTCTCTGCGCTTTAAAGTTAGAATAAGAAACTTTGAAGATTTAGTTTACTGTCGAGTCCACCATTCAAAATACTTGCACATTGCTGATCTCGTATCAAGTTTGAGCTGGTGGAACTATTTATACAATATTTCAACCTCAGGTCACTGTGAGACAGAGAAAGAGACAGAGACAGAGAGAAACAGAGAGAGGAACACATATTTCAACAGCCCTTTAGAAAACGGAGTTAACTCACTCAGTACGGCCAGTCCTCTCTTCTCCTCTACACAGACCCCTCGGATGTCCAGTGGGTGTCTGAATGACCCAACCTTTAGCTTCCGTCGTCAGAATTGTGGTATTCTTTGTCAACATTCACCTCTTCAGTATAAGAGCCTTCCGCTTGCAATATTTTGATGGTGGTAATTGGGGTGAAACGCTGTTAACGTCGTCTCTTTCGCCGTTCGTATGGAGAGAGTTAACGTGGGTTTTTCTTTTCCAAACAAACTATGGGTCTGTCACATAAAAAAAAAAACAGCACACACCCCATACCCCCCCCCCCCCCCCTCTCTCTCCCTACCCACCCCCAAAGCGGCAATGATCAATGACCCTCTTCGCAGCTGGCTCCATTGATTTGAGGTCATCAACGATTGGCGATCAATAATAATGTCTATTCTATGCCTGCTGTAGATCAGTGGAGACAGGCAGCATAACAAGTTCGATTTTGCGCGCTCCTACATAATTATGTTAATAAGAGTCGACGAACGTATGTGATTAGTACACTTGCGCTGTAAGCGCGAAAGTTTTTGCTAGTGTGTGTGTGTGCCTATGGGCAGGGATTAGACTTATTAGACTTACTACCAATAATGGGACCTCAGTGTAAAAACTTCCGCTATCATGCCTGTCAGTTCTACAGATTTCTGGCACTGATATTCGGCTCCAATTTTACTTTCAAGATCTGGTGAAACGTTTGTATGGTTTGAAAACATCTCTTTTTTAAGTCTGTTTATTTATTTATTTATTTATTTATTTATTTATTCATCTAGTGATGGAGTCTCCCGTCGGACCGACGGATGAGTAGGCAGGCAGGCTTATCTGTCGGTGTGTGTCCTCATATGGGAGAAGAGGCCGATTCTGGATGCGCAGCACTTCCCACAGGTGTTGCAAGGGAAAACACCTGTTTATCTATGAATCTATATATCTACTACAACTTCTGCTGCTCTCGCTGCTGCTGCTACTGCTACTAATACTACTGTTGCTGCTACTACTCCTACTACTGCTGCTGCTACTACTACTGCTGCTATTGCTACTGCTGCTGCTACTACTACTACTACTACAGCTGCTACTGCTACTACTGCTACTGTTGCTGCTGCTGCTGCTACTACAGCTACAATTCTACTGCTACTATAGTTCCCTGCCAAACTGAACCTAGCGCATCGTAGGAACGGCTCAGTTTCTGCTGAGTTTCTATCGGTCCTATTGAAGCTGACGTTTGCTGGTTCCGCTGATAAACTTCTCGTGGTTTTCTGCTTTAGCCTTTCTCCGGAGTCTGTGGTCCTTTCATCGATGGGCTGTAGAGTCATTCTGTGGGCGCCTTGACAGGTGGGCAACGGATGTGGGTTTAATGGGGGTCGGGGGGGGGTGCAGGTGGTTTTGGGGGGCGGGGGGGGGGGGGAGTGCAGGGGTAGGGGGCGTTTGTTGGGGGGTCGATAAGTCTCGTGAGTCGTGGTATTATTACTGGAGAGGGAAAGAAAAGCGAAGAGAAAAAGCAAAAGCTGTATTGATTGGTTTTCTGGTAGAAGGGAAATCTGGAATTTGTTTCTCTGTCTCTCTCTCTGTCTCTCTCTGTCTCTCTCTCTCTCCTCTCTCTTTCTCTCTCTCTCTCCTCTCTCTTTCTCTGTCTCCTCTCTCTCTCTCTCTCTCTCTCTCTCTCTCTCTCTCTCTCTCTCTCTCTCTCTCTCTCATTGGTTTCAAACTGAGCCCTCGTTACTCTCCCCTTGTCCGATGTGCGGTCATTTAAGGGAGGATGAATTACATTTTATGTTTAGTTGTAAAGCTTATGACGATATTCGGGAAAAATGTGTTGTATTTAAAACAAATTTAGCAAAGAATGAAGATATTTTTGGAGTGCTTAATCTAAATCAGGAAACTTCACTAGTCACTTGCAAAATATATTGCCGAAGCGAATAACATGCGACGAAAAAAACAACAATAATAAAATAGTATCAGGTGTTGTTCATTGTGAAAACTGAAATCTGTGTTGTTATTCTCATATGGAAAATATTTATGTTATACATTTATATATGTTTTTGTTTTTTATTTCTCTCTACATCACATTACTTTGAATGGATGGTCGAACTGCACTTAGTTGCACAGATTGTTTGATTTCGTTTTGGCTTTGGTTTTCATCAAAATTATTACTATTGATGCATGTTGTTATTTGTATTATGAACCCCCATGTCATTAGGGCTGTAAAACTATCGACATTATAGTGTTCAGTGTTCAGTTCAGTGTTCTCTTTGGTTGCAACAAGGTGTTGGTGATGTGAAAGGATTTCTTATTACTTTCAAGCAAAGACTTATAGATATCTTCATTCAAGATTGGTCGGGCACTATTAGTGATAGAGACAGATATTCATGCTACAGATCATTTAAAGTTACATTTGAAAAAGAAAAATACAAATGCTGATGAATATTGTTTCAGAGTGGCGTTGTCTCAGGCCAGAATTAATGTGCTTCCTTTAAATAATAATGATAATAGGTACAGTGAAAATGATGTTTTAAAGCATTGTCCTTTTTGCCAAGGTGAACGTGAAGATGAATGCCATTTGTTGTTTATTTGTTCTGTATATATTGATTTACGGACAAAATTTCTTCAAGACTGTCCAAACATGTCTCTTAGTTCACTTCTCCGATCAAACAACCAGCAGAGAAATTGCCATGTATCAAAATTGATTGTCCATGCGATCAAAAGGAGAAATCAGAAACTCAGACCTAATTAAGTAGAATTAATGTCAAGTCCATGAACATTATGATATTGTGTCATCTATTCAACTGTATAATACCCCTTCCCATGCCCACCCCCAGTCCCCTGGTTTTGAATTGTGGTCCATGGCCAAAGTTCAATTAAAACATTTTCGTTTGTTCTCTCTCTCTCTCTCTCTCTCTCTCTCTCTCTCTCTCTCTCTCTCTCTCTCTCTAGTCCTCTCTCTCTCTAGTCCTCTCTCTCTTCTCTCTCTTTCTCTCTCCTCTCTCTTTCTCTCTCCTCTCTCTCTCTCCTCTCTCTCTGTCTCTCCCTCCTCTCTCTCCCTCCTCTCTCTTTCTCTCTCCTCTCTCTCCTCTCTCTCTCTCTCTGTCTCTCTGTCTCTCTCTCTCTCCTCTCTCTTTCTCTCTCCTCTCTCTTTCTCTCTCCTCTCTCTCTCCTCTCTCTCTGTCTCCCCCTCTCCTCTCTCTCCCTCCTGTCTCTCTCTCTCTCTCTGTCTCTCTCTCTCTCTCTGTCTCTCTCTCTCTTCTGTCTCTCTCTCTAGTCCTCTCTCTCTCCTCTCTCTTTCTCTCTCCTCTCTCTCTCTCTCCCTCCTGTCTCTCTCTCTCTCTCTCTCTCTCTTCTCTCTCTCTCTCTAGTCCTCTCTCTCTCCTCTCTCTTTCTCTCTCCTCTCTCTCTCCTCTCTCTCTGTCTCCCCCTCTCCTCTCTCTCCCTCCTCTCTCTTTCTCTCTCCTCTCTCTCCCCTCTCTCTCCTCTCTCTCTTTATCTCTCTCTCTCTCTTCTCTCTTTCTCTGTCTCCTCTCTCTCTCTGTGTGTCTCTCTCTCCCCCCCCCCCCCTCTCTCTCTCTACGCCCCCCCACCCACCACTCCCCTTTCTTCTCTCTCCACAACCTTCTCTTTCTTTCTAGGACTCCACCCCCCACCCCCTTGCCCCCCTCCCCTGCCAATCCGCACACCTCTTTTTCTCTGTCTGTCTAACTCAAAATGATCAAATTACAGTATACATTCGAATCTTGACGTCTTAAGACCTTAGAAAGTCAGAACAATCTTTTTTGTTACATGTCGAAATAAACAGAACGGTTTGCAAATGCTGGCAAAAAAA
>NC_134890.1:4350909-4363409 GCF_041734735.1 Babylonia areolata
GGGTGCTTGAAATATGTGTGGGTATCAGCCAGTGCCTAATCATTTGCGCATTTGAAGTGCGCGCGCGCGCGCGCGTACACGCACACACACACACACACACACATATATATATATATATATATGTGTGTGTGTGTGTGTGTGTGTGTGTGTGTGTGTTCATATATAGCGTGTGTATGTGTGTGTGTTGTGTGTATGTGTTTGTGTGCACGCGCGTGAATTCTTGCACGCATGTGTATATGCGCGCGCCAGAGAGAGAAATAGTTTGCGTGTGTGTGTGTGTGTGTGTGTGTGTGTGTGTGTGTGTGTGTGTGTGTACACGTGCTGTACGTGTGTATGCTACGTGTCTGTTTAGTGTTGTGTTGTACTGTATTTCCTCAGTGTACATGAGCGACACGTGCGCGCGTGTGTGTGTGCGTGTATGCGTGTACATGCGTGTGTATGTGTGTGTGTCTGTATGTGCGTGGGTGTGTGGACTGGTGGCGTGCGGTCGTCGTTCAGTCATTCCATGTGGACCAAAACGGGTTATTGTACAGTCTCTCTGCTTTCCGTCGCTAGCTGCTAACTTGATTAACCCCTTCGCTGTTCGGCCTTAGCAGCCGCGCCTCCCCCACACACACCTGGCTTCCTGGCTTCCTGTGTTGCCTCTCGTCCTTCCCCTGCCACCCCCACCCCCCTGCCTTCGTCTTTATACGCTTCTGTGCTGCCGTGGGTGTTTTTCTTCGGTTCGGTGTTGGGGTATTTCCAGTGCAGTGGGAAATCAGTTCCAGGTTAGTCTTTTTGCGAAGGACTAGGACTCTCAAACTAGGAGGCAAAACATTGCACTGGCTCTTTGTGCTGCAGCCTTGGGGGGTGGGGGCTAGCTGGCCTTTGGGGGAACCATTCCCAACGCCGACTGTCCTAAAAACCCTCTTGGCCGAGAGAGTGGGGATGTAACTTGGGCAAGACACTCTCCACTGTAATCAAATTCTGGCCCCAGATTGTCGGGACAGCAGTTGCCTCCTCTGCTGTTCTGATGGTCATAGTAGGACACGACTGACAATCATATATACATATAGTTGTATTTGTATTTGTATTTCTTTTCATCACAACAGATTTCTCTGTGTGAAATTCGGACTATTCTCCCCAGGGAGAGCTCGTCGCTACACTACAGCGCCACCCTTTTTTGTATTTTATTTTTTTTCCTGCGTGCACTTTTATTTGTTTTTCCTATCGAAGTGGATTTTTCTACAGAATTTGCCAAAAACAACCCGTGCGCTAAGTGCATGCTGCACTGTAGATAGTGGTTGTAGTATTTGTTTAGGAGCGGGAGAGAATACAGTTATGCGTTTGTTGTTGTTGAGGGTGGAGGTGTGGAATTTTTTTTTCTCGGGGATTTTTTTTCGGGGTTTTTTTCGAGGTTTTTTTTTTTTTTTTGGGGGGGGGGGGGGGTTTTTACTGTCCCATCATGTGCACCGTTTCAGTGGCATTACTCCCACACCGCTCATTCCGAGCCCCCCATATACACAGCCACACCTGGGGTCGTTTGTGGCATGGAGTTCCAGTGCCGGCAGTCCACTGGGAACGATCGGGGGAGGGCGTTGTTTGCAGACAAAAATGTACTTCGTTGTTCAGGAGCGTGCGTAGGTTGTTAGATGCTCTTTTTTTCATTTTGGGGGGGGTGGGCGGGGAGGGGGGCGCTGGGGCGGTATAAAGAGTCAAACTGGGTAGTTGTATCCTTTTTTTTTTTTGGTAGTGGTGGGGGGGGGGGGGGAGAGAAATTGTTAGGGGGTGGGTATTCGTAGATAATAACATATATGTATCTGTTTAGAACATTGTATGATTATTCTCCCCCTCCGCTTGACCTGGAGTGGTGGTCTGGACGCTAGTCATTCGGATGAGACGATAAACCGAGGTCTTGCGTGCAGCATGCATTTAGCGCACGTAAAAGAACCCACGTCAACGAAAGGGTTGTCCCTGACGAATTCCTGTAGAAAAATCCACGCTTGGAGAAGGAAAACAAATAAAATTGGAGGCAAGAAAAATACATTAAAAAAAATGGGTGGCGCTGTCAGTGTAGCGACGCGCTCTCCCTGGGGAGAGCAGCCCGAATTTCACGCCGAGAATTCTGTTGTGATAAAAAAGAGAAATACAAATACAAAACAAATGTTATGCTCGAACCCATGGACACTGGCCTGTCTTCCTAGTCGCTCGCATTTCCAATGGGCCCGAGTTACAGCATGGTCATCGCTGTCTTCATCAAAGGGTGTTTGAGATTTAGAGCGTTGTTGGCTTGCTTTCGTAGCGATCTGATTGGCTAGTGTAGTGTGTAGGGATTAGCATTGTTAGCGTGCTTTGCAGGGATCCCATTGGTTGGTGTATTTTCTAGGGATTAGCTTTGTTAGTGTATTTTGTAGTAGTGTGATTTGTTACTGTAGTTTGTAGCGAATGGCTTTTGTTAGTGATTTAGTATGCAGGGAATGATTTGTGTAAGTGTATTTCTTATTGGTTTGATATGATAGTGTCGTTTGTAGTGACTTGATTTCCGGCCGATAGGAAAGTTTCCGTGCGTTGGATGTTCTGTTAGTGCTAGACATTTGCCTTGTGTTTTGTTTTTTCTTTTCCTCATTATTTGTTCAAAGCTTTTTCTGGCGTTGGCCTTTCACTTGCAGAACTGTCATGATCTCTCATCATTCTTGTTCATCTTCACTGGGTTCTGTTTGTTGCAATCATTAGGGAGATTTTTACTCACGCATTAATTTATCAAGGCCTTCGATTGTTGCGTCGATTGTGAAGACTGTGAGGGGAAGAAGAATAGTGTCTGTGATTCAGGTCTTGTTGGAACTACGCACAAAGTGTGTGCAGCATTAAAACATTGGAGTGTGTGGGAGTGAGGAGGGGGGGGGGTGTGAAGGATGGAGGGGGGTTGGTGTTTCGTCATCGCTGACTGGTAGAAGCGTAAGGTGATGCTAAATGTTTGTGATTTGGCCGTCACTGTGGGTTTGATGACGTGTGGGTGGGTGTGGGTTTGGGAAATCTCTGCCGTGCGCTATGACTGGTTTGTTTCCCACGTTTCCTTTAGCTTCGTGAAGTGCTCACCCTGACTGTGAACCGAGAAAAGGGCAGCCTTTTTTTCCTGCAACTCTGTGTGTGTGCATGTGCGTGTGTGTGTGTGCGCGTGAGTGCTTGCGTGTGTGTGTGTGCATGTGTGTGTGCGCGCGCGCGTGTGTGTGTGTGTGTGTGTGTGTGTGTGCACCTCTGCAATCAGTTTAAGTTTCTGTTTCTCAAGGAGACGTCACTGCGTTCGGACAAATCCATATACGCTACACCACATCTGCTAGGCGAGTGCCTGACAGCAGCATAACCCATCGCGCTGGTCAGGTCTTGAGCGCATGGATATTTATTTGTGTACATGGAGTGGATTTCAGTGCAACAAGTGTCCGCTGGCCTCTGGACCTGGGTTTATCGTCTCGTCCGAATGATCAGATGCTTAGTTTGAATCTCACGTGGAGAGGTAAGACCAGGACTTGAACCCGGACCATAACGGACACTGCATCGGCAGATAATCCCCTTAATCATTCTGCCATTGATCATAGATGAGATATACCTGCTTTGATGTTTTTATCATGGTAGAAACACGCACTGGAGACGACGTGTATGAGCGGGTGGTGTTATGAGGGCATCGCGAAAGTCTCCCTCGATGCATGTCGAGATCAGCAGTGCTAAGCTCGCAGACTAAAGGTCGTTGGTTCGATTCTCTGGACGCTCAGCATCAAGTAGTTGACGTTCTGGCCATTGACGTTAACTCACTCAGTACGGCCAGTCCTCTCTTCTCCTCAACACAGACCCCTCGGATGCCCAGTGGGTGTCTGAATGACCCAACCTTTAGCTTCCGTCGTCAGAATTGTGGTATTCTTTGTCAACATTCACGTCTTCAGTATAAAAACCTTCCGCTTGCAATATTTTGATGATGGTAATTGGGATGAAACGCTGTTAAGGTCGTCTCTTTCGCCGTTAGTATGGAGAGAGTTAAGGTGATGTCGGTCTGATGACCCAACACTTGGTTTATATCACAGATTGACCAAAGCATACAGCTGGGCAAACAGCACAGTGAGAGCTGTATGATCAATGGTTTCTCCACTGCAATGGGAAGTTATTTATTTGTACTTGTATTGCTTTTTATCACAACAGATTTCTCTGTGAAATTCGGGCTGCTCTCCCCAGGGAGAGCGCGTCGCTACACTACAGCGCTACCCTTTTTTTGTATTTTTTTCCTGCGTGCAGTTTTATTTTTGTTTTTCCTATCGAAGTGGATTTTCTACAGAATTTTGCCAGAAACAACCCTTTTGTTGCTGTGGGTTCTTTTACGTGCGCTAAGTGCATGCTGCACACGGGACCTCGGTTTATCGTCTCATCCTTATGTGAAGGACTCTGAAATTAAGAGACGAAGTTGCACTAGCTCTTAGTGCTGCAACCTTGGGGGTTAGCCGGCCTTTGGGAACCATCCCAACGCCGACTGTCCTAGAACCCTCTTGGCCGAGAGAGTGGGGATGTAACTTGGGCAAGACACTCTCCACTATAATCAAATTCTAGTCCAGGTAGCCAGGACAGCATATTCCTCCTCTGCTGTTCTGATGGTCATAGTCGGACACGACTGACTGTCATACATATACATTGTCTGATGGCGTTAAACAAGCGGTAGCCAGGGCCCTTCTGTGAGAGAAAAGAAAAAAACACTACCTGTAAGATGTCTTGATGTTCTGTGTGATGTGTTAGTTTGCGGCTTTTGCACTGTGCTAAACACGGGATTTGGTGGTGGAGAATTTGGCAGATGTTGTGTTGTACCCTCTGTCGGGAACTACAAGCAGAAGCGGTGTGTTTGTTGGTTTTGTATTGTAAAGACTTCACGACGGCTTTTGGTTATCTTCTTCCTTCGTTTCATATTCCCTCCCATTAGTCACCGTAATCGTTCGTGCGTCCGTTTGTTTGATTCTGTGTGTGCGTTCGTGCGTACGTACACAGTGTGTGTGTGTGTGTTTGCGTGTGTGCGTGCGTGCGTGTGTGCGTGCGTGCGTGCGTGCGTGTGTGTGTGTGTGTGTAATGAATGTATGTGTGTGTATGCCCAAATGTGTGTGCATGTGAGTCTGTGTGTGAATGTGTGAGTGTGTGTAAGAGGGGGAGAGACAGACAGGCAGACAGACAGACAGGCAGGCAGGCAGACGGACAGACAGGCAGACAGGCAGACAGACAAAGACAAACAGAGAGACAAAGATCAGCTTGCTAACGTGAAACTGAAACTTTTCAAAACAGAATTCGACGCTACCTCTCTAATCAGCCGGACTAAAAATATACAACTAAACAAACAAATCAAAAATAAATAAATAGATAAATAAAGGAAAAAATAAGTAAATGTATGAATAAATTAACAATAAAAGTGAATGCCAAAAGTTTTCATTATACAAGAATCGTGCGTGTGGTTTTAGTTCATTTTCTATTATCTATCTAGTCGGGTTTATTTGTTTATCTGTTTAGTTATTTATGCATTTCTTTCGCTTATTTATTTGTGTTTTTGTTTTGTTTTGTTGTTTTTTTGTTGATATAATCTTATCTATCTGCTCGTTTCTTTATTTCTCTGCTTGCACATCTATTTATTTATTTATTTATTTATTTGTTGTGTATTCTTGGTTGTTCAAGTGAGACTTTCTTTCAAGTTCGTCTTTTATTCATCGTCTGCTGTCTGTCTGTCTGTCTCTGTCTGTCTGTCTCTGTCTTTGTCTGTCTGTCTGTCTGCCTGTCTCTCTCTCTCTCTCTCTCTCTCTCTCTCTCTCTATATATATATATATATATATATATGTATGTATGTATGTATGTATATGTCTCTATCAGTCTATGTGTGTCTCTCTGTCTGTCTGTTTCTGTCTGTCTGTCTCTCTCCCCCTCTCTATCTCCGTCTCTCTCTCTCTATCTCTCTCGCTCTCTCTCTCGCTCTCTTCGTTTTTATTTTATTTCGATTTTGTTACTTCCTTTCTCCTTTTCTCCAAATAACATTTATCCTCCATGTTCTTCCCCTTTATTTTCATTTCTTTTAGGTTTCTGTTAACTTCTTGCGTGTCTGAACATTTTACAATTCAGTTAGAATTCTCTCTCTGTGTGTGTCTCTGTCTCTGTCTCTCTGTCTCTGTATCTCTGTCTGCCTCTCTCTCTCTCTCTCTCTCTCTCTCTCTCTCTCTCTCTCTCGCTCTGTTTGTGTGTGTGTGTGGGTGCGTGTCTGTCTGTCTGCCTGCCTGTCTTCTTGTCTGCTGCCTGTCTTCTTGTCTGCCTGTCTGTCTGTCTGTCTGTGTGTGTCTGTGTGTGCGCGCACGCGCGCGCGGTCAGGTGAAATGATATCAGGTCAAAGTGATCTCTTCTTCTGATCCGTTTGAAGGTCAAAATGATCTTTGCTGAAGGTAAAAAAACAAAAACAAAAACAACACAAGTTGATACAGCTGTTTTTATTCTTGGCCTTGAGGGGTGGGGAGATGGTGGGGGCTGGGGGGGCGTGGGGGGGTAATGATAATATAAAAAACCAGTTGTGACAAGCAACACGGAGGAATTTATTTTTCTGCTGGCGCTAGACGTTAACCTTGCAACAACAACAACAAAAAATGAAATGTGTGAGAAAAATGTGAAGTAATTTTTTTTTTTTTTTTTTTTTTGGGGGGGGGGGGGGTGGGGGGCTGATTCAGATGGAAATGGGTTTTGTGTGTTGGCAGCTCCTGTTATGTTATGCTGCCCCCCCCCCCACCCCCATTCCCTCCCTCTCCTGTTCTCCTGCTCCTACTCTCCCTGCTCCTTCGTTCTCATATTCACTTTCTCCTCCTCCCCCCCCCCCTCCTCCTCCTCCTCCCCCTCCTCCTCCTCCTCTTCTTCTTCTTCTTCTTCTTCTTCTTCTTCTTCTAAAACTGCTACAATAACTACAACCACCACATAACTACAACCACCACAAGCGCCACTATTACTTCTGCTGCTGCAACTGTTGCTACTCATTTTTTTATCTTCTTCTTTCTTTCTTTCTTTGTCGTCTCCTCCATCATCATCGTCATTATCAACGTCATCATCAGCACAATCTCTCCTTTCTTCCCTTTCATCTTCCTCTTTTTGTATTACTAGTAATGATGATAACAATAATGATGATATTAAGAAGAAAATTCTTCTTCTTCTTCTTCTTCTTCTTCTTCTTCTTCTTCTCATTATTATTATCATTGATATTATCATCATCATCATCGTCATCATTATTATTATGTTGTTGTTGTCTTCGTCGTCGTCGTCATTATTATTATTATTGTTGTTGTTGTTGTTGTTGTTATCATGATTATTATCATCATCATCATCATCATCATCATCATCATCATTACTATCAGCTACACTGGTGCCAAGATGTCGGTTATAAATCCTTGATCAATCAAAATTGAATTGGACGTTAGCACTATCAAAGGAGTTTTTAAGCTGATTCTCCTCCTCCTCCTCCTCCTCCTCCTCCTCCTCCTTCTTCTTCTTCTTCTTCTTCTTTATCCTCCTCCTCCTCCTCCTCCTCCTCCTCCTCCTCCTCCTCCTCCTTCTTCTTCTTCTTTCTTCTTTTTCTTTCTTCTTTCTTCTTTCTTCTTCTTCCTTTTTTTTTCGCAAATACATTTAAAATCTTAACGTGTCTGTTGTTGTTTCCTCTTTTGCTTATATCAAAAATTCCACTTGTCGTTGTTGTTTGCTAGAGATGCTGCCTCCCAATCTTAGACATTTCGATATCTGACGAACTCTAAAAATAGCCCAAAGGTACACATAGGTTGTATTTATACGCTTGCGTCGCTGGGGTTGAGCTCCAAGTTGGACTGTTACATTGTTAACAGCGCATGTGAAATGAAAAAGGCATCATGTCGATTTTTTTTTTTATCATAGAGAGAGAGAGAGAGAAAGGGAGGGAGGGAGAGGGGTGGGGGTGGAGAAAAGATGGGTACAAAACAAGAATGTCAGTGTTACTTTTCTGGGGCACTTGCTATTGCTGGGTTTTGTTGTTGCTGCTGTTGTTGTTTATTTGTTTTGTTTTTGTTTTTCATTAGAGGGAGAGGATGCGTACAAAACAAATATGTCAACGGCCCTTTTCTAGAACACGTGCTGCTGGTGTTTTTCATGAGAGAGACAGACAGACAGAGACAGAGACAGACAGACAGACAGAGAGGATGTGTACAAAACAAGAATGTCAATGGTCCTTTTCTAGAACACTTTCTGCTGGTGTTTTTCTCCACAGAGAGAGAGACTGACACAGAGTGAGAGAGAGACTGACAGAGAGAGAGAAGGAGAGAGAGACACAGAGAGAGAGAGAGACAGAGAGACTGGGGGGGGGGGGTGCTCAGAAAAGAAGCAAGACAAAGGAAAGGATGGTGGGGGGGGGGGGGGGGGGAGAAGAAATTATGGCTGCCTTCATTCTCTCTTTCTTTGCTTCTTTTTCATTCCATGTTTTGGTTCGTTTGATCTTTCTGGTCGTCTTCATTTCTGCCTTTCTGTCGGTTTTTATTCGTTCTTTTTGCTTCCTTTCCTTCCTTCTTTCTGTCATCCTTTCTCTTTTCCTGTCCTTTTTTTTTCGTTTATTTCTACCTTTGCTGTTTTTTTTAGGTTCCCCCAATATCTCGAGAACCTCGACCACCCAAAGCAATGACGGATCATTTTTTCAAGCATACCTTCCACTGTTTTCCCCCGAATTTCTTGTATTCCCTGAATGACCAAAATGTCTGATGAAACCAGTAGATTATCAATAATAATAATGATGATAATAATAATAATAATAGCAATAATAAATTGTACTTATATGGCGCAAACTCCCTCGAAGATGGGCTCTAAGAGCCTCATATGAAACAGTACATATATATCAGTGCAATGTCCAACACAAGAGCACATGAAGACACGGGAAGTGGTAAACAAGATCTGTATCCACCAATATAACAAACTGCAGATATATGAATAATCGCAGGAAAAAGGCACCACACACACACGCGCGCGCACACGCATACGCGCGCACACACACACACACGCGCGCGCGCGCGCTCAAGCACCAACCCACAAGCGCACACACCACAGGAATACTACAATGAAGGGGGGACACAAGGGGAGTGTAGAGGGTGGGAGGAAACCAAGAACTGTGCTTCGTCACATCCAAAGGCCATTTTAAACAGATGGGTTTTCAGTTTACTTTTGAAAGAGGACAGGACTTGATGAGTGCCGGAGCTCCAGCGGAAGAGGATTCCAAACAGGTGCTGGATGCTGAAATGCTCCTTTGACGGATTAATGGCGTAGTGGGAACGCGTCCGCTTAGGAAGCGAGATAATCTGAGGGCACCGGATTGAATCCCACGAACGTGGAATTCTCTTCCGCTCCGCAGAATCAAGAGTGGATGTTTTGATGTTTGTCATTGTTTTTTTCGTGGTTTTTTTTTCTGTTTGTTTGCTTCATTTTTTGTTTTCTTCCTTCAATCCTTTCTTCTTTTCTGTTCCTTTTTTTTAAATTTTGTTTCTGTTTCTTTTTTCCTCCTTATTTGCTTCTGTCCTTTCTTTTGTTCTTTGTGTCTCTCTGACAATCTTTCTTGCTTAATTTGTTTTCCTTCCATTTACCAAGCTATATACATTTTTTTCATTCGATTCTCTCTGTGTATGTGGGTGTGTGTGTGTGTGTGTGTTATACATTCTCTCTCTCTCTCTCTCTCTCTCCCCCCTCTCCTCTCTCTCTCTCTCCCCCCCCCCCCCCCCCCCCCCTCTCTCTCTCTCTCCCCCCCCCCCCTTTCTGTCTCTCTCGAGCACACCTAAATGAAAACCAGAGCTTCTTTTTTATCTCTTATACATATATATATATATATAATATATATATATATATATATATATATATATACTTATTTTTGAATTTTCAGGAACTTTCTTAACTTCTGTCCTCCTTGAAGAAGCCCTAATGTGTACTAGGTCCTTCTTCTTCTTCTACTTCTTCTTCTTCTTCTTCTTCTTCTTCTTCTTCTTCTTCTTCTGTCATTCTCCTCCTCCTCCCCCTCCTCCCCCTCCTTCTCCTACTCCTCCTCCTCCTCTTTCTCCTTCTTCTACGACGTTCGTGGACTCCGCTCCCACATCGTCCACTGATCCGCTCGAGTCGGCTTTTTCATGTTTGAGTGTTTCTTCCCCCCACCACATTAAAGGCAGCCATTCAGCCATGTTTTCTGAGGCGTTCCTTTCACGGCTGCATTCTCGCTGCCATAATCAAGCATGTGCCATTGGATCTTCAGCGTGCGCATTTCCTTCATCTGCATAACACAAGAAACGACTATGGCCGTGTGTCCATGTTCTGGTCTTCGTTCAACGTGTTCTTCTTTCTCTTCTGCTTTATCTTTTTTTCGTGTGTGTGTGTGTGCGTGCGTGTGTGTGTGTGTGTGTGTGTGTGTTGTCATTGTCTTTCTTTCTTTCTTTTCTCTCCTATTTTTTCTTTCTTTCTTTTTGTTTCTTTCTGTCTATCCTTTTTTCCTTTCTTTCTTTCTTTCTTTTTCTTTTTTCCTTCCTTCTTTCTTTCTGTCTGTCCTTTCTTTTTTTCTTCCTTTCTATCCTTTTTTCTTCCTGTCTTTCTTTCCTTCTTCCTTTCTGTCTATCCTTTCTTTCTTTCATTATTTTTGTCTTTTTTCTTTCTTTCTATCTATCCTTTTTTTCTTTCTTTCTTTTTTCCTGTCTTTTTTTCTTTCTGTCTGTCTATCCCTTTTTTCTTCTTTCTTTCTTTCCTTCCTTCCTTTCTTTCTTATTTTCCTTTCTTTCTTCCTGACTTTGTTTCTTTCTGTCTATCCCTTTTTTTCTTTCCTTCTTTTTTTCTTTCTTTTTTTCTTTCCTTTCTTTCTTTCTTTCTATCTTTCTTTCTCAGTTTCCTTGCTTTTTCTGTTTGTCTTTTTTTTTGTCTTTCCCCCCTCCTTGATTTATTCCTCCCTTTCTTCCAACCCTTCATCCTTACCTTCTTTTCAACTCCATTGTTGCCTTTATCCTTTTTTTTTCATCTGTTTATTTATTTATTCATTTCGTTATCTCTGGCTTTTTCCATCCTTCCCTTATTTTTCCTGTACTAATTTTCTTCTTTCTTCTTTCGCTCATATATTCGTTCTCTCTATTTCTTTCCTTTACCTTTGTTTCTTTCGTTAGCTAACTTAACTGTGTTGACGAACTTATTGAGATCTGGGTGGGATTTTGTGGGGTTTTTGTTTGTTTGTTTGTTTGTTTGTTTTTCTCAAGAATGTCTTTTCTTTCTTTCTTTCTTTCTTTCTTTCTTTCTTTCTTATCTAACTTAAATGTGTAGACGAACTCACGGAGGTCTGGTTGATCATTTTTTTGAAGAATGTCTTTCTATTTTTCTTTCTTTCTTTCTCTCTCTCTTCATATCTTAACTGTGTAGACGAACTCACTAAGCTCTGGTGGATTATTCTTGGGGAATGTCTTTCCTTCTTTCTTTCCTTCTTTCTTTCCTTCCAACCTTCCTTCCTTCCCTAATTGTGTAGACGAACTCACTAAGCTCTGATGGATTATTCTTGGAGAATGCCTCTCTCTCTCTCTCTCTCTCTCTCTCTCTCTCTCTCTCTCTCTCTCTCTCTCTCTCTCTCTCCTTCCTTCCTTCCTTCCTTCCTTCCTTCCTCCAATCATTCCTTCCTTCCCTAACTGTGTAGACGAACTCATGAAGGTCTGGTGGACAAATTTTTTTTTAAGAATGCCTTTCTTTCTTCCTTCTTCCTCCTCCCCCCCCCCCCCCCCCCCCCCCCCCCCCCCCCCCCCCCCCCTTTCTTCCTTACCTTAACTGTGTAGATGAACTCTTAGAGAATGTCATTCTTTCCTCTTTTCCTTCCTTCTTTCTTTCTTCTTCCCCCCAATCCCCACCCCACTCCCCCGCTCCACACACACACACACACACACACACCACACACACTCCCCCACGTTTTCTCTAACTGAATTAGTTGGTGACGTTGTTGCCTTGCGAAGTGACGTCAGAACAGCCATAAACTCAGCTGGAGGGGCACAGTTCGTGCTGGTCTGTTGACGAAATGGGCGGACAGAATTTGTCCTCGGGTGCACTTCACTCCGTCATTTGGCTTGTGTTGTGTTGTTTTTCTCACATCTGTGTGTGGGTGTGTGTGTGTGTGTGTGTCCCCCCCCCCCCCCCCTCTCTCTCTCCCTCCCCTTTGTGTTTGTGTGTGCGTGTCTCTCTCTCTCTCTCTCTCTCTCTCTGTCTGTCTGTCTCTGTCTCTCTCTCTCCCTCTCTCTCCCTCCCTCCCTCTCTCTCCCTCCCTTCGTCCCTCCCTCTCTCCCTCATCACTATATGTCTGTCTCTCCCTCTCCCTCTCTCTCCCTCTCTGACTCTCTCTCTCTCCCTCTCTCTGCCTCTCTGTCTGTCTCTCTCACTCTCTCTGTCTCTCTCTCACTTTCTCTCTCTCCGTCTCTGTCCCTCTCTTTCTCTGTCTCTCTGTGTCTCTCTGTCTCCCTCTCTCCCTCTCT